>NW_026861995.1:0-43198 GCF_026571515.1 Ruditapes philippinarum | reverse complement strand
GGGGGAAGGATCTCGGTACCCTTTAGTATTAATCAGTTTTTAACGGTTTGGGGTTTCCAGGTCCTTCATGTATTATATCAGTTTTTTTGGGTGAGGGGTTTCCAGGTCCCTTATGTTTATTAATCAGTTTTATTGGAAAAAGGAGGTTTCGGTTTCCCCTTTTAGGTATTTAAATCAGCTTTTTGGTGGAGGGGGAAGGGGGACCTCTTAAATATCAGCAATGGTGAAGGAAGATCTCAGGTACCTTAATTTTTATATCACTTTTTGGAAGAGGATCTCGGTACCCCTTTTAAGGGGTATTAATCGTTTAAATGGTAGGGAGGATTCAGTTTTTTTTATCGGGGCTTTCGGTAAAGGAGGATTAGGTCCCCTTATTTTTATTATTTTAGCTTTTCCCTGGTGGAGGAGGATCCCAGGTCCCTTTTAATGTATTATTTTTCGTTTTTCCTGGTAAGGAAGATCCGGGCCCCTTCTGATTATATCACTTTATGATGGGGAGGACCAGGTCCCCTTCAGTATTAATATTTTTGGTGAAAGGAGGATTTTAAAGGTCCCAAAAAGTATTATATCAGCTTTAAATGGGGGAGGGGGAAATTTTGGGTCCCCCTTATGTAAATATAAGCTTTAGGGGTGTGGAAGTTTTGGGTCCCCCCTTAATGTATTTATCAGCTTTTTGGGTAAAAGGAGGATCTCAGGGTCCCCCCTTAAAATGTATTATTATAGCTTTACGGGGTGGAGAGGAATTTGGGTTTGGCGTTTGTTTTACCCTCGCCAAAAAAGACCATTGGGGGATGGAGGTTCTCGGGGTTTAATTATTTATATCAGTTTATTGAAGGGGATCAAGGACCCCTTAAAATAATCAGTTTTCCTGATGGAAGGAAATTTGCCCCTTTCATGTTTTAATATATCTTACTGGAAGGGGATTAGGGGCCCCTTCGTGAATTTTTTAAGCTTTACAGGAAAGGGGGGAAAACCCAGTCCCCTTTATTTTTAATTTTAATTTCCGGTGAAGGAAAAAAATCTCGGTCCCTTTATGTTTATTCATTTACGGTGAAAGGGATCTCAGGTCCCTTTTATATTAAATTTAGCTTTACTGGGAAAGAGGATCTCGGGTCCCCTTATGTATTAATTAGCTTTTTTGGTGAAGGGGGATCCCAGGTCCCCTTTCATGTATTAATCAGCTTACCGGGTGGGGAAGATCTAGGTCCCTTAAAATTTTATTTTTTCACTTTATGGTAAAGGGGAGGATTCGGTGGCCCTTATGTATTTATAGCTTTTTGGGAAGAGGACTCAGGTACCCCTTTTATAAAATTTATCACTTTATGGTAAGGAGGAATCAGGTCCCTTTTATATTTTTTTGCCTTTACTGGGGGAAAAGGAGGATTAGGTCCCCTTATGTATTATATAAAGCTTTACGGGTGAAGGGGAATTTTCGGGTCCCCCTCATGTTTATATTTCTTTAGGTAAGGGGGGATTCAGGTCCTTATGTATATATAGTTTTACTGGTAAAAAGGAGGAATTTTGGTACCCCTTAATTTTTTATTTAGCTTTTTTTGAAGGAGGTTTAGGTGCCTTTTAAGTTTTAATTGTTTTCACTGGTGGTGGGAGGATCTATCCTTAGTATTATATAGCTTTAAGGGGTGGGAAGGAGGATCTCAGGAAACCCCTTCATGTTTTAAATTTTAGTTTTTACTGTGAAGGAGGAATCTAAGGTGCCCCTTCTGTATTATATAGCTTTATGGTGAAGGAGGATCTCGGTGACCCTTATATTAAAATCAGCCTTTATTAAGGGGATCTAGGTCCCCTTAAAATGTATTATATCGCTTTATGGTGAAGGGGATCTCAGGTGCCAAAATTATTATATAGTTTTATGGTGAAGGAGGATTCAGGTACCCCTTCATGTTTTAATACTTTACGGGGTAAAGGGGAATTCGGGTACCCTTAATGTTTTTAAATCAGCTTTACGGGGTGAAGGAGGACTAAAGGTACCCCTTAATGTTTTATCACTAAATGGGGGGGTCTCATACCCCCATATATAAAAAATCAAAAACCCTTCTTTTATTATTGGGAACTTTTAAAAATGTTATTAAAGGGGGGACTAGGTTTAAAAAGCCTAAAACAGACTTTTGAAATCTTAAAAAAAGAATCGGACTTTAAAACCCAGTTTCAAAAAGAAAAAAATAAATAGAAATATTTTTAATCCCTTTTTTAGCCATTGAGTGAGAAGCGCTTAAACGCTTTTCATTTTGGGTCATATTTTACAATTTGAATAATTACTCTTGAAAACCAAGTGTGCGAATGGTCTGAAATTTTGCACAATGATTAGAGGTCTAAACCTACATCAAATAGTACAGTTATCTGGAAAAATATTTTCAGTCCCATCATGTCAAAAAACCTTAGTGGAGTCCCTTTAGGGTCTTTTGATTAAAATATATTTATTTTATCTCATTTATGACGTAATCTTGAAATAGACTTTGTATTTGCATAACACTCAAACCCGCCTCCTTGAACAATCCGGTACTTTAATCACAGAAGAAAGCATGATAGCGAGTCAGACACTGCCCTCTCCAGGCCACCCCTATCTTAAAGAGAACTTTCACGTACGAGAACGTGGCGTTAACACTGTCATACATTTGTTATAAAGACTTTCTATGCAGGTAACTATCCTTATCTTATATGGGTTTGCTTTATTAAGAAATTACATAAATCGAAACATGACTGAAGCCCCCTAGGAAAACTCAGCAAAGAAATAAGACAATATTGCATTCGTTTTGATAATCAGATTGCCTCACTAAATTGTATGGAAAGCATCTTATTTGCATTTTCATTTGTGACACAAAATAATGACGAAGCCAACATGAATAATAACAAATATAGATGTGCAATTTTTAGATTGAGTTTATCTAACAAAGTAAACAGTGTTTGTATTGTATTTAAGTGTCAATGTCTGTTTACAGTTATTTACAGAACTGATAAAGTCTGGATATTGTCAAGAATGACGAATTATAGGAAACAGTGGTGTATAATAACATATCAGGTAATCATGATTGATGTTTCAGAATATTGTAGGAATAAACTATAATCTATTTTGGCCTTTGTTTTAAGATTACACAATTGTTTGTTGTTGTTGTTTTTTTGTTGTTTTTTTTGTTTTGTTTTTTTTGGGGGGGGCTTGTTTGTTTGTTTGTTTTTTTTGTTTTGTTTTTTTTTGTTTTTTTTTTGTTCTTTTGTTGTTTTGTTTTTTGGGGGGGGTGTTGTTTTTGTTTGTTTTGTTTTGCTTTGTTTTTAGATATTGTTGATATTTTAACCAGGTAACAAATATCTGGTGTTTAATGAGGGACAAAGATACCGTTAAGATAGGCTTGATATTATCGTCAAGTTTGAATGTCAACATGTGTCTTATTTATTTAAAATATGACATGACCTTGAACACAAATAAGATATTACGTAAACACATTGATTGAGCAGAAATTGACTTTACAATACATATATATAAACAGTTCTAAAAGCAGTGTCGCTTGTTCATTAAATATTTTCAGCTAGCTGCCTTCCCTCTAGAATACTGGAGACATTGGTTGCTATGACAATACCTGGCTGTACCGACTTTCTTCAATCCAGATGACTGTTTAGTGTGGTTGCTTTATGACAGTACCTAACTGTATCAACTTTCTTCCCTCCATGTTTCTATTTCCACACCTTCAAATAAATGATGAATGTGGTTGCTATGGCAGCATTGTGAAAACCGTCACGAATAAAGCGTTTGAGAATATTGTTGTCCATATTGCTTTAATCTATTATCAAAATGACAGTTATTGCTCGAAGACCTGATCCGAAGGGCCTGCTCTCAAAGCGAGCTTTACGGTAACACGAGTATACCTGCTAGATGGTGATGGTTTTAAAAACTTTCGCCGGAAGTACTTCAAAACCATGGGAAATTGACCAATCGCAACTTTTCAAATTACAAGATTACGATAATAGCCGAGGAATTCTGATTGAAAACGGATGCGTACACTGGTCTCCTGCGCACTTCTATGGTAACAATAAGAAGACAGGAACCAGAGTAAACAGAAGCTGTGTTTAATATGAAAAAGGCAAAGTCTCAAAGCGAGCTCGATTTAATTTTACCGTGAAATTGTATAAAATAATCGTTCATTTCTATTTACATTTTCTGTTTTAAAATTGTCATTCGGTATTTTATACACTGCTACGTTTATTCTGGTTCCCTGTCCGATTATGATTCCCATATAAGTGCGCTGGACACCTGTCTACGCTTCCGTTTTCAATCAGAATACCTCAGCCTTAATCGTTGTCTTGTAATTCGAAAAGTTGCGATGTGTCAATTCAGTACTCTCGTTACTGTAAAGCTTTGCGAGTAGGCCCTTTTAGCCAACTCTTCGAGCTCGCTACTGTATAAAATAACGAATGGCTTTTTTAAAACGGAAAATGTAAAGTAAAAATAAATGATTATTTTAACCGACTTTCCCTTTCGTAGGCTTTGCCTAAACTATAATTAAGATTTCCTGTCCTATTATGGTTCCTATCTATGTTCTCTAAAGGGTGGTTTGAATATCATAATATGAAAAAGGCAAAGCCTCAAAGCGAGCTCGATTTTCTTTTACCGTAAGCTTAAAATAATCGTTCATTTTTATTTTACATTTTGCGTTTTAAAATTGTCATTCGGTATTTTATACACTGCTTACGTTTATTCTGGTTCCTCCTTTCTATTATGGTTCCTATTTAAATGCGCAGGACAACTGTCAACGCTTCTGTTTTCAATCAGAGTACATCAGCTTTTATCCTTATCTTGTAATTCGAAAAGTTGCGATGTGTCCAGGTACTTCGGACGAAAGTTTTCAAAACCATCACTTAGCAGGTACTCGCGTTACCGTAAAGCTCGCTTTGCGAGCAGGCCCTTCGGGCCAGCTCGTCGAGCTTGCTATAAAACTTGAAATGGCCGTATAGTTGAGTGCGGCCGAAACTGTCCAGTTCTAACTGCATTGAAAACATAAAATGTGTAACCGCCGATTGGTTTAAATTATAATGTACTATAATTTCTGTCAAAGAGCTCGCTTTGAGGTTTTGCCTTATTCATATCAAGTAAATATCCGGAAATATCGATGCAATTCAACAAGAATGATTTTCTACCACATATCTAGAAATCATCAACTTCTCAATCTGTGACCACTATAGTACTAAGATTCCAACTGGTGGCAAAGAACAATGGGCGAGGTTAACAAAAGAATGTGGATTAAATGCTAGCGTGAGCTTAAACTACAAACACAGGAATTTCATGTTTTCGACAGATTGAAATACTGGCTAACTTAACAAAAGTAAAACAACATAGAACTAAAATTTATCACATTTTACTTTCCAAGAATTATATGTTGCTTGTTTTAATAACTATCACTAGATTATGAATTATGTTTTGATCATAAATAACGTTAGACTAATTAACACAAAGTAAGCTACGATAAAAAAATGTAATAAAAACTACCAAAATTACATCTGAAATAAAAACTAAATAACATAAAGAATTGTATCATATACAATGTACTTCATTATATCAGGTTTACATTGGTTGTGCACGTGCACTACTTTAATTATTATTTTATGCAGCAGAGATTTTCGTTTCAATGAGTCAGGTAACATTGATGCAATGTAACATTGTCTACAGTTTACTTCACAATATATGTTCTTGTTCAATATGTACATATTGTCTCGACTAGTTGCTGGTATAAATTGAACAGTTTGGTGTTCATTTACTGTGTGACAACATTGATAGGAATTTGTGGACGTCTACGACACCTGCTGTCAAATCGTCCTCTTGTTAAACAGTACTGTAATATCGCCATATCACGACTATCTAGTTGACGCTTTACCATAACATCTTGTAACTCAGTATCTTCCATACCTGAAATAAAAACAGATTAGTAATCAACTATAATATGATTATTTAAAAACAAAATCTGTGATTAGAAGACCGTTTCGGTATTTTTTCACAATATCCATATGGTATTTTTGTAACCCCTTTATTCCACTGTAAAATATCATCATTTATCTGTTAGTGTAAACACAATGATATTACCTCAAAGTTATTTAAAATTGCTGTGAGATTTTCTCAAAAAGATTTTTATTTATGATGATCTTTTAAAATGTAACTGATTAAATGTTCCGTACTTGATAAAACAAACGGTTAAGACAAGTTAAAGGATAAAAAGTTATACACATTTTAAATATCTACAATTATTCATGAAAACTACAATTTGTAAAATTCAAAAACAAGCATATATTTCGAAAATTGTTCTTAAATCTTCATTTGTTGTGCACACTGCAAATATAAAATAAACAATTATTTGACAAAGTGAATAAGTTTGGAACAGCAACTTCAACAAAAAACTACAATGAATTGCGTAAATAGATAGTTATAGGACATCCAGTTTGTTTCCAGAAGAAAATAGTGTGAATTTTATAGAAATTATAAACTTTTATGTGGCGTGACTTGCATCTTATCATTGATGCTGATTGTTAATGTTACAAAAACACGTGTTTCGTAATCTTTTGCTAACCTTAGAATGATCAGAACACGTGTTACATCTTAACCTATTCCTAACCTTTGAATGATCACCCAACAAGTGCAACTTTGTCGCGATAAAAAGAAGTCTTTCCGTTTGACATAAGTTTATTGGCTTCTTTAAGGGGGGAAAGTTCCACATTTAGACGTTCATTATTCCGTGATATTATTGATATCTTTGATCTCCTTAAATATAAATTAGCTTTCTCTCATAGTTGTTCTAGATCTGGGACCTTAGTTAAATTTGATACTGTTGTGTTTTTATTCGTTTGTGTGATATTGTCATCTGACAGTCTTCTTCAAGCATTTGATGACAATATTTATTCTTGAGCAATGTCCAGCTTCGAGGAGAACCATGATTCATTTTTATAAAAAGATCGTATCAAAATTAAGACGTTTAAATAAAACAACAGATTTGTTCTTGCTAAATTATAAATGAAAATGGAAAAATGACCTAAATACATTTCTGTGAAGTTAATACCATAAAAAATCACTTTTTTGTGTTTTTATACAAAACAAAACCAAACAGCTGATAAAACTTGTTTTCATTTTATGATATATAACGTTCCATATAAAAAGTAGCCACCGATTACAATGCTTTGAGGACCTGGCAATCGGATATTAGGTTTTTTTGTTCTAGTATCATCCAGCGGTATCATCTTGTGAAGTTTTGAAGTGACATATAATCTAATATCATGATGCAATTCACAGACATTTCAAACATCCAAGTAAATCTTGTAGGACTTCATTAATGACCTAATCTTATACCGGTATTATAACGTAATATTTAATTTTATTTTGATATTTCAAGACGTTGTTTGCTGCATTTCAGAATAAAAGAAGCTCTTACTATTGACTTTTGCAGCATTTTCCTTAGCTAGTGCCGTTAAATTTGTTTCTTCTTTTATTTAATTGTTTATGAGACGATGCAAACTGATTCACTCTAAACTGATCTTCGCCATCAAGAACTGATGCTGACAAATTGACAACGATTTAAAAATATTGTAAGCACGGATAGTCATAATATTTTACTATCTTATCAGTTCTGTAAAGTTTGTCATTATGTTTATCATATTTTACAGATTAAACGGTGTAAGCTGATATCTATATACGAGTATATATATACAATGTACTATATATATAAAGATGATATTAATGTAACGATTAACCAGTGAAAATAGAAGTTACGATCAGATTGAATACTCATACATATATAGATGAGTAGTATTTAATAATCACTTCGTTGCATCAAATTATACATTTCTAACTACATATGAAAACACTGATTTATTATCTGATTGTTTTATTTCTAGATTGTGATCTTATTTAGAAATAAGTGTGAATACATGTATATGAACTTCTGTAAGCTATGAATTATGACATGTGATCATCGTGAAAGACATTGTATATCCTGATCTAATTTCTGTGTTTTATAATATTATATCAATTATATTATTATATAACATAGAACGTGATGATATATGTATCATATTTGTTACACCCATTCAAGTCAGTCGTATAAAAATGTAATATGCTCTCTGTATTCCATGCCAAGCGTGAGTGTTCGGTCACATGATATTTCAAAATGTAGCAATGTCTAAAATTACCATCCTTATGACAATTACTATATGTTTGTTTGTTTGTTTGTTGCATTTTACGCCTTTTTTCCAACAGTATTTCAGTCATATAGGCGGGTAGTTTCCTAACCATCGTTCCTGGAGAGTTACACCAGTACTAGACTACCTTCCTCCGCGCTAAACTACCAAAGCATCTCCCGGGGATCGAACCCACGTCAGAGAGGTAACTGGATTAGAAGTCATGGACACTAGCCCCTCGACCACAGAGGCGGTTCAATGATTATATACTTTATTGTTAAAACATGAGTTTACGTCACATATTTCCTGTGCATTTATTATAAATGCGTTACAAAGATCATTGATGCTATGATAGTCTATGGTACAGATAGTCTATGGTACAGATAAAACCAAAAACATAGTAACATCAATTACAGAGATCAGAGATTATCCATGGACATGTATATTAGTATAAACCGTGTCTCGCCGAAGTTTTATAGTGGACTTGTCCTACTTTCATTTTCGGACAGCCCCTCACTTATTCAGAGAAAACGTAGCAAAAAAAATAAAATAAAAAGTCTACTCTGGTCATATCGGCGTCGCAGCTAGAAATAGAATAAAACATACTCACCTGGTCTGATTTCAGAATCAAAAAGCGACTTGCTGGCAACGAACTTCATACATATCACAACAGCAAAACAAAGGCACACAACAGTTGTTTTAAGTGACATCTGTAAAATAATAAACAAGACAATTTAACACCCATACATAATTTTCATTGAAACATTTTATAATTAGAATTACATATACATGTAAAATTGTACATGTAAATTTGAAATGATTCCTTTCCCTTTAATGCAAATAAGAACCCAAATCTTTATAAAACAAACAAAATCAACAATAATTGCGTAAGTAGACACTGTTTTGATAAAATTGTATGTTTTTACATCATTATATGTGTTTAGTATTGATAAGTGTACGATCTGTGTATTTCTTTTTTGTATTCTTACATCAGACACATTTGATATACATATATATATTGGTTTATCGATTCAATAAAAAATGTGATATTTTATTTTTGTAACACTCTCTTAGAATGTGTAAATTGTATATAATTCTGCTATATACACCAACTATATAATTGTTGTCACAAATATATGTATATTTATGCATTGGTCGATTTCCATGTGCTGCATATGAATAAGACTGAATAAATTTAATGTTCTGTTCTGTTCGTGTAACATTTATATGCAATGTATGTATGTAGGGCTTCATCATCATCAACAAAATCATTTGATAAAATGGTAAGTCATTTTTTGTTGAAATGCCACGATAAACCATATAGTTTGTTTTATTTCGAGAGGTTTCTGTATTTTCATTATAGCTACGACAATAAAATAATTTGTTTATTGCACTGGGTGTTGAAATAAGATAATTTAGCTGCATGAATTCCCTTTATGATTGTATGATCGTGAATTTATATGACAGTATAGCACGCTACTAAAATCATCTTCACATGGCATTTTTGTATTAACAATTTACATGGTATTTTGTTAGGCTATTTGTTTACTTTGTTTCAAAATAAACTATCTGTCGTGATGGTCATATATACAATATGTTTTTACATGATTGTATATGATAATAAAATACATGTATACAATGAAAGTTTTATATATACTTGTTTGCTTTCGGAGTGAATGGGAAACAATTTTGTCATTTTCAGAGATGTATTATTCCATATTCAAGTAAATCAGTTATCTTTAAATAATTTAAAAATTAAACCAGACAGTTGGTAAATTACATATATTATTTTCCCTCGTCTGTTCCGAAGAAAAAGTCGAGCTATTTTTAGCTTCGTCATCGTCGTTGTAAGCGCCATGTGCAAAGCATATTTCTTAGATATTTTTGAAAACATTAACTGGAAATTTGGAATACTTGTTTATCATGACTGTCTGCAGACATTATATTTTGGAGTTTTCCCTTGTTTTACTTGGATACTTTATAAAAACTGCTATTTTAGTGAATGATTTGATTTTTAAAAGATATCAACACGAAGGTTTTATGACAAGGCGCGGTTGTAAGACAAGGAGTAATATCCTGAAAGCACTGATGGTGACAACGGACATCACCAAGTGAAGTAGTGCCTCTGTTTCAAGTGAAAACGTTTGTATAAATACTAATAAATCATAAAGTTATTCAACATGATTGGGGAGCGAGGTGCATATTGAACAGAATAGCATTCGCACTGCATGCGGTGCTGTTGTTTATTAAATGTCGACAATTACGACAACAATATCGCGTGCTTAAAATGAACCATTGACCCTCATTATACAGGTCTTATGGGGAAAATAAACGCTGGTGTTAAGCAAATTGACAGAAAATTAATCAGTCATTTAACCTTCTTTTTTAACACTAATTCAATTATAATAAGCGCTTTATAATGCTAGTATGTCATCTGGAAAAAAAGCGTGGTGATTTAAAAAAATATTTCATTGTTAAGGCGGCAGGTCAATATAAAATGACAATAAATGGCAATCTTACTATTTTTATTGACATTTTCAAATAAAATCTCTTTATAGACATGTATAATAACAAAGAAATATATCTTTTTTTCATATCTTGCATCAAAATAATTTAAATTTAGACTCTAAAATGATGTATTTTATTGGTCAAGAATCTTAACTTTGCAGAAATAATTGTTTCCTACACAGGGACTCGGCACAGTATTGGGGTTTCAAGAAGAAAAAAATATTTACTGTAAATATAGACAGGGGTTGAACTCGTTAAATCGGCCGAATGTCACTAGTCCCGCGTAAGTCAAAATTGCTAAGTCATTCTTACGTAAATCATAGGAAGCTAAATGACATCACTAGACGTTGACAATAACATAATGGTCCCCACTTATACCGTTTTTGACCAACAAACCGATAATTCGGATGGAATATCGTATTTTTGCAAGGTCGGACACAACCGTGCAACCAGTCCCCACTCGATTTTCTACGTGTAAAAACCCAATGCCAAACCAAGAGTGTCTATATATTACATATACAGTATATATATTTTTTTCTAGAATTACTAACACTTTGTCGGGTCCCTGTGGTTTCCTATAGGTGGTTTTAAACGCCCTCTGTGTTAAACATATTTCCTTCAATCCTTACAAATAAGGTAGAACAAGAAATAAAATATACAGAAATAAACTTTGGTTTAATTGTGGGCTTTCATAACGTTAACAAAATATTTCATGTAAAATGATTTCACGTAATACTAGTACTGACAGTAGAACTCTACAAGAACTCAATGAATTTTAAATATACAATATACAAAATACTTAATCAAATAAATTACCATGGTAATATGTGTGTAAGTTTTAATATAAATAAATAAATATTTCTACATGTATTTGGTTTAAACATATTTATTTCAATACTACACATCAATCATTACATGTATTGGTTTCCGAGTATTATAATTTTTTCTATTCAAAAAAGAGCCCGATTTAACTGAGCGAATAATGACGCGTCAGGAATTTTAAATTGTATTTAAATCAATTGAAGTCTGAAAATACATGTAAATGGAATAATCGGTATAAAATATAGTTTGCATATTTTAGTTTCAATTTTGATTCCGCTAAAAGAAAGTTTTAGTAAAAGTATTCAGTTTATTTTAGCGCGGCATTAATGCACAACATTTAAATGACATATACAAATATGTTTTTCAATTATGTATCACATTTAAATCATCTATCAAGTGTTTTGTGCAAAATAAAGGGAATCAAATACTGTATAATAATTGTAGTTTAAGGCAATAGAAAAATGGTAATGATAATAATGATAGTAATAAATGACATAATTCAATATCTAATATTATATGATAAAGCTTGAGATAAATAATTATAATGACTTACTATTTCAATAATTTCCTATATTAACAGCACACGCTGAGTGACTGCACGCCAAAGGACTTGGTGAGAGTCTGTGATGAGCTTATATATGATAGTGTGACGTGAGTTATGAATCAATATCATCTCAAATATAGCTAAAGGGCAGTCAAAAATAGGAGGATAGGCCTCATCGTATTATTAAATTATTTATGAATAAATTTGTAGACATTGATCTGATTGTCGCCGCTTAAACTTTAGTTTATGCAACATATAATGGTTCTGTTTATTACAACTAAACTTACTATTTCAACTTATACAATGCCCAGTACTGTTTCAAGTTTCAACCTTAACCGTATCCCTACACCGTACCCAGTACTGTTTCAACTTTAACCGCACTCCTACACCGTACCCAGTACTGTTTCAACCTTAACCGCACCCCTACACCGTACCCAGTACTGTTTCAACTTTAACCGCACTCCTACACCGTACCCAGTACTGTTTCAACCTTAACCGCACCCCTACACCGTACCAAGTACTGTTTCAACCTTAACCGCATCGCTACACGTACCCAGTACTGTTTCAACCTTAACCTCATCGCTAAACGTACCCAGTACTGTTTCAACCTTAACCGCACTCCTACACCGTACCCAGTACTGTTTCAACCTTAACCGCACCCCTACACCGTACCAAGTACTGTTTCAACCTTAACCGCACTCCTACACGTACCCAGTACTGTTTCAACCTTAACCGCACTCCTACACCGTACGTAATACTGTTTCAACCTTAACCGTACACCAGAACTGTTTCCACCTTAACCGCACCCCTACACGTACCAAGTGTTGTTTCAACATTAACCGCACTCCTACACCGTAACCAGTATTGTTTTCAACCTAACCGCACACCTACACCGTACCTAGTACTGTTTCAACCTTAATCGCACCCTTTCACCGTACCCAGCATTGTTTCAAGCTTACCGCACCCCTACACCGTACCCAGTACTGTTTCAAGCTTACCCCACCCCTACACGTACCAATTACTGTTTCAACCTTAACCGTAACCTACACCGTACCCTGTATTGTTTCAACGTTAACCGTACCCCTACACCATACCAAGTATTGTTTCAACCTTAAACGTACCCCGATACCGTACCCAGAACTGTTTCAGCCTTAACCGTACCCCTACACCGTACCAAGTACTGTTTCAACCTTAACCGCACCCCTACACCGTACCCAGTACTGTTTCAACCTTAACCGCACCTCTTCATCTTACCAAGTATTGTTTCAACCTTAACCGCACCCCTACACCGTACCCAGTATTGTTTCAACCTTAACCGCACCCCAACACGTACCAAGTGTTGTTTCAACCTTAACCGCACCCCTACACGTACCAAGTGTTGTATCAACCTTAACCGCACCCCTACATCAAGCATACTGCACCCCTACATCGTACCCAGTACTGTTTCAACCTTAACCGTACACCTACACCGTACCAAGTACTGTTTCAACCTTAACCGCACCCCCACACCGTACCCAGTACTGTTTCAACCTTAACCGCACCCCTATACCGTACCCAGTACTGTTTCAGCATTCAAAAAAACTCAAATTCAAATTAACGTTTCTTTATATATGATGTTATAATATAAATATGTTTATAATGTGAAAAATATGGCCTAATTTTCGATGTTTCACCTCATATTTATTATTGTCATTATATTGAATTTTGTAAAGATAACACTCCCTGATTAACAACTGTAACTGATATTGGCCGGTAGTTGGATTACATCTGTATATTATATATTATTTATTTTCTACCGTTTATAGAACCTCATCAAAGCCAAATTAATTGCAAACACATCAAATATATATAGACAATTACATGCCTGATACGTACACTCACTTACCTATTTGGTCTCGAAATAACTAAATAAATAAATAGCTAGAAGATTGAGCGGCAGATATAAGACGCTAGTTATCATACCATTTTAATTGGCATACATTTTATATGTATTTGAAGCCGACAATGAAATATAGTGGAACAATTTTCGCCACCAATTCTAACATTTTCACATAGAGCATTTATCGTATAACAATGAAGTTTTTGATTTACAAATGAAACAGCATATCCCTGTAGAAAGCATAAATTCTTATTGAACCAAATGTACCTACGTTGCCGCTGTGGGTTCGATTCCTGACAGGGACTTTGGATTGTTTGATGAGAGGAAGCTATACAGCTAGCTTACAGAACGTCGGTGTTTCTACTCAGGTGCCTGAAATATTGTACTGGCCGGTCAGGGCATCTGAGGTCTTCCTCCACCAGTAAAGCTTGAACGTCGACATAAGATCTATACTGTGTCTATGTGACGTAAAATACAGTAAAAAAGACACCAGCTCATCACCACTTTAGACGTACATGTATTAAGAAATAGCTCACTACTGATACTTCGTTAGTGGCAAACACGACATGCACGAATATGCTGAAAAATTATCGCAATACCGCAAAAAGGGGGAAAATAGTTACGTTCAGGGGCAGATTTATAACTCGATAAGTATTATGGTGATCCCCATTTTTTATTTCATTTATTTGTTTCAATTATGAATGTCTCTAATCATGCAAAGTTTAAAAAAGGTCTCCGCACTACATGCACTAGTTAAATTTTCCTTCTTTGACTCCGTAAAAACCAGCGGTACTGAAACGTCTTTCATGTGCTGTTTGTCTTACCTTATAAAATTATGAAAAGTGGAAAATATATAAACAACTTCCTAAGCTGCTCTTGCAGTCTCGATTCATAAAGAATTTTGATTTCTGGATTGGGAGGTTTTACGTGCATTTACTTTTCCTTTATAAAGAGATAACTGTTAAATCAATTTAATGAAATATCTGGCAAAAAAGTGATCCCTCGGAAGCATATAACATGAAAATTGCAGACTCAGTTTGATTGAGTCTGTACATGAGGGATAATAAAAAAGTGTAACATCCCTAAGTACTGTGAATTGTACTTGTGACTTATTGGATGAACTTCACCTATTTGAATGTTTACATTAATTTAAGATGATTCTTATCAAGTAGAGAGTTTCTAAACAAGTTTCTAGCTGTCTTCTCTTTGATTCTATTAATTTTGAGTATAAGTATCTGTTGTTGAAAAAATTATTGAGCAAATATATCTCCTATAGATTTTATTATATTTGTCTTGAAAATGGGATAATCAGTGATTTATATCTATATATGTTTATATATATTAGATTTATAAACATTGCCTTATATATATAAAGTATCTTTTAGCATTAGTGTACGGAAGCGTATCAGGGCCTACAGTTGGTGAGATGTTGTTCGCTAAGTCAACTTATTTTTATTCGCATTGATAAGATGTTTTTGCATTTCTCTATAAAATTTACTGACAAAGATGAGAAGCTTTTAGGCATAGCAACTGAATCTTTCTCGATATGCTTGAAGTTTTTGTCACTTCGACAAAAATCCTGTCGAAACTTCTTGATTTCACGACTTTGCTGAAATATTTAGTAAGACGCAAAGACGTTACTCGCATTGACAAATAGCTCACGTAATTCAACAAAGTTTTTTGCAATGATAAAAACTTCTACGTATTACGTATTAATCATAACTTCTTCAAGGAATGTTTTTGGTCAAAACGAGAAGAACTTTTAGATAAGTGGAGGCCCTGATAAGCTTCCGTAGTATTAGTGTGCTCTATTCAAAATAACTTAATGAAATTTTTTTTTGTACCGGAATGAACATTGTGGCTTATTTTGTTTTACTTGTGTACTTGTGAAATTATAACACACATATAAATGCCGAACCGGTCATATACCACGGTATATAGAAATACAAGAACTTTTGCGTCATTAAGTATTAACTTACACCTTATTTAGCCGCTAGGCTAGGTTCCCCAGAAGCTGACTCTTACATTATCAACATAGGATAGTTCAACTGATAGGCTTGAACACGTTTATTACAAAATCACGTTTGTGTTACTATTGCATCAATCTTAGGTGTAACCTGGGCTGATCCGCCTTCACATGTATTATAATAACCAGGAAATCATCTTACATGTTCATTTATATAACCTGGGTGCTTGACAAGCCACTTGTGATGACACTTATCTATCTTCTAGACATAACATTATTTTTGTTATTTTTGTTTTTGAAATGTATATTAATCACCTCCGTGAGAAATCTGTGCTGGTGTCGTTTGAAGAAACATGGCCATGACCAGATGCAGGCTCGAACCTATGTATGAATTAACCACAGGATGACAAACAGGCAAACTTCTCAACCGTCGGGTTTTTTACCTGAATGAATCACCTATTACCAATCGAAAAAGGCAGACACTTGGCAATTGATCATAATAATAGGGTCTGTTCCTTATGTCCGTATCAAGCTATTGGTGATGAATTTCACTACTTATTTGAATGTTCGTACTTTAATGACATAAGACGTAAATCTCTTCATCCCAGGTTTTACACTCATCCCAATATTTTTAAAACTTGACACATTGATGAATAGTTGTGATAAAAATATTCTTCTAAAATTATCTTTATTTGTAAAAAACATTATGTTAAAATTTAGATAAGTAATACTTCTCATTCTCCGTTCTCATTTGTTACAATATAAAATACATGTCGTATTGAATTCAGAACTTGAAATGAACAATATGATCTCCTTTTTGTTTATTAAGCTAGTCATATTTGTATTTTTATATTGTGATACTAGTGATTTTTGACTGTTATTTTTCTGTTTGTTTGTTGTTATAACCAGTTGCATATTATATGCCTTGGTTTAATAAAAACTAAACTGATCATAACATTGCTTTATGGTACTAAATTTTATTCAAAATAAAAAAGGTCCGGAAAACTGCTATGAATTTTGTAATAAAGGTGAAAAAAATGTGTTACGTTTCAGGCCTATATTCAAATTAAAAAGTAAAATGAAAGTGCAACATTAAACCACGGATTTATATTACATATAATGTAATATAAATCCGTGATTAAACACATGGCAATGCTGGACAGGTACCTAACATTGTCCTGTCAATGTCATGAAAAAAATGACTTAAAGAATATTCCATGTGCCGTTCCCTTATGACTCCGGTTAGTTTTAAATGGATTTATAATTAAGATCTACCATACAGAGATGGGTTTGCTGACATTGTTATATTTATGTATTATCAGTGTATTTACTTTGAAAAGGGCTGGAATGTCTTCAACACAGGTATTAATTATATCTATATCAAGCTTTTTTCAGTATTTCTGATGTTAATAGTTTTTATATTTAATCAACAGCCTACAATATGACAGAAATGCGGAAGAATTCGCCATTGAAATCAGTGAAACGTTACTTTATACACTACAGTATACTACATCCTATTTCAAAATAGCATGACTCTACCCGATTAACACGATTCTCTAATTCATTTCTATTTTTAGAAGGTCGTGACCTAGAATTAATAAGTAAAAAATGCCTAGGCTTATTCTACACCCGGAAGGATGCGGGTAGCTGAGAAAGTTCTGTTCTTATCTCTCATGTTTCAATATTGTGTTTAAAGGAATACTTTGTTAGAGTTTATTATTACGCTTATTTATTATTACCTACTGTACCTGTAAGTATTAGTTTTATTTAATTACCTACCTCAATCTGTACAGTATTTAGTACGGTAGCAAATACATTATAGCTAGTCACATGTTTTCGCGATGTTTACAACTATTATTGTATACCTGGGGTATTATGTTAAAACTGTTAAAACTTATCAACATTTTTATTGTATAGGGGCCTATAGATGTCAAGTATAGCAAATGTTTCTAAAGGCGATTTGGTGAGTTTGTGAACGTTCTGTTCCTAATATAGAATGTCCCAAAAAATACCCTATAGATAAACTTTAAGCACAGGAACCCGAAATTCTTTTATTCTATAAAAAAAATGAATAAATAAATAAAGATTAAAAAAAAACCCATATATATATATATATATATCTACTATAAATATCTACTTTAAAAAAAAACACTTTTTTATAGTATATAAACAGTATGGGATAAAAAAAAATTAATTCATTATTTTTTTATTTTTTTTTGGATAGAATTTCGGGTTCCTGTGCTTTAAGATCCATAAATTCCCAGATATTGAGACCTTGAGACTTTTTGAGATATTGGGATGCATTTTTATTCTTGTTGAAATGGTTTAAAAACAATATTAATGATTAAGACATGTGTACTATGGCACAAAGGTGACATGTGCCTGTTTTAGTTATCTCGTGCGCACGAGATACTGTCATAGCCACAAGTTACTAAGTCGTGCACAAAAGATAATTAAGTGGTGTGAAATAGACTAGTATTTTTTGTGCAGCATTTAATTATCTTGTGCACATGACTTTGTATCTCGTGACCAGGATGTCATAGTATCTCGTGCGCACAAGATAAATAAAAACACATAAATCTCACCTCTGTGCACTATTTGTGTTAAAATGTTAAAAGTTTTTCAATGACAATTAACAAGGTGGATCAAGTTGTGGGTTGACGTCTGACCCTCAAGTGTCTGCGTGTTTTTTTTAGAGGTCACAAATTTATGGTTCATTTGAAAATCACCTGAATTAATATGTGTTACAGTTTTTAGCTTGACTATTCGATAAGAATAAGTAGAGCTATTGCAGTCACCCGAGCGTCGGCGTCGGCGTAACCACTTATGTTAAAGTTTTTGTAATAGTTCAAATATTTTCAAAGTCCATTGACATATGGCTTTGAAACTTTGCACACTTGTTCACCATCATGACCCCAACCTGTAGACAGGAGGGGTAACTCTATCAAGCATTTTGACAGAATTATGCCCCTTTTTCGACTTAGAATTTATGTTAAAGTTTTTGTAATAGTTCAAATATTTTCAAAGTCCATTGACATATGGCTTTGAAACTTTGCACACTTGTTCACCATTATGACCCCAACCTGTAGACAGGAGGAGGTAACTCTATCAAGCATTTTGACAGAATTATGCCCCTTTTTCGACTTAGAATTTACGTTAAAGTTTTTGTAATAGTTCAAATATTTTCAAAGTCCATTGACATATGGCTTTGAAACTTTGCACACTTGTTCACCATCATGACCCCAACCTGTAAACAGGAGGAGGTAACTGTATCAGGCATTTTTTTTACTATCAAGCACTAAGAATAGTCGAGCGTTGCTGTCCTACCGACAGCTGTTGTTAATTTTCCTTTTTTGTCACATTGTAATTACTTTATATTACAGCAAATGGTACAACTGTTATTATGGACCTAGATCAAAGTTTTCTCTCAGAACTACCACTTCAACATAGACAGAAGATATGTCGGCAGATTCGTCAGAAACAGGTGTGTTGCGTAGAGGATATTTTTTCGTTTTTCGTGAAATTTATTTCCTTAGTTTGACCATTTTCTATCATTCTACATAGTTTTCAAAACAAAATTCAACAAAAGTTGTATCAGATTTTTCAAACAAAATGGCGAAAGAAGTCCCTTAAAATAAATATGAGTTTTGACTCCGCCCACTTTCATATTTATATTTCATATTTATTTTAAAAAAATATGAAATATATTTGACTGATATAGCACCATATTTCATGGGTAAAATTAATTAAAGTACAGTATTATAAGTAAGAACTGTATAGTAATTTTAAAACTGGTGTGGAATATAAAAGCATCATGTTATTCTTTCATTTTTAGTTAAGATAGCACCATTTAAGTTGTATATAAGAATTATTTCATCAAATATCATTTCTTCTGTTGACAGGTAGATAAATATCTTGAATTTGAGAAGTCAGACAGAGGGAGAGAACTGTTACCAAGGAAAAATAAGAAAGAAAATGTTCACTTTCCTGAGGCATTAGTGCTACAAAATGCTGTAGATAACTTTGATGACAGACAAGGTATGTTATGTTATATAATACTGAATTCTTCCTAGTTTTGTATATTCAGAACAGCCCTTATTTAGTTTATTTACTCTTCACTTGTTAATTTAATAGAACACCTGCTTATTAACAATGTAAATGCTTAAGTCATGCTCTCCAGAAAGTACTACCCAAGTATAGATAGTAATATTGGTCAGTAGTGGGTTAGTGATTTTTATCAGCATTGGGGTAATGTTGGTGGGCCCCATTTTGAGGGGGGAAAAAATCACATTTACTGTTAGTATGAATTAAGCAAAAACAAAACCAATATTATTGATATTAAACTTCACTTCTGATGATAAACATAATTAAGTTCAAGATGAAGAAGTACTAAAAGTACAAAAGTTTCAGTTGGAATAAGTTAGTGAAAACATTAGTTTCTGTCCTAAAATAGCCAAAGAAACATGATGTATATTCATTATTGTTACTTATACAAACTACCATTCCTTATAATCATAGTTCTTCTTAGCCAAAACTATTAACTGTTTTACTTTAAAAACATATTTCATCATTAGCCATCTGAGCATTTAATATCTGTTGTTTGGAAAGATAAAACATTAAGTGTACTGTTAATAGCAATGACAATGGGTCTGTATTCTATGTTACCATTTTATACTTTCCTTTTTTTAACAATCAATTTCTCTTTTAAAGAACCTTTGTGATTATATTACTGGGCATCTGAACTCTGTACCATGCTATATTATAAGACAGATCACTCAAATTCAAGATCTGTTTCCTAACTATTTTGTTTATAAATGTCCTAAAGGAATTAAAATTTAATTTCTATCTGATATAAAATATGATAAATGTTTCATTCCTTATACATGTATATAAATTTCAAATACAGGTTTATAGGACTATTACAATATGCCTAGAGCAAACTGGTCTGCCATGTAATTGTTATTCTGACATCTGTGGTGTTACCTGGTATTGTTGTTTTTTTCAAAATTATTTCTGTACAATTTATGAATAAGACCATATTATGCACCTAAACTATGGGTAAATCTGTGAATAGCTTTTTCAAACATATATCATTAAATACCTCAATTCTTAATCTTTATTTTGATTCCTAATTTTGTGAGATATTGCTTGTGCTTCTTCAATTAAAGGTTACAGTAAAACTTGCATTTTTTTTAAGGGGGGAGGGAGGGTAAGGGGAGGGTGGATTATATATAATAATTATATATGATTGTGCACTACTTACACATACACACATATATATATATACAATGATCATACAAAATGTCATATATTTATATAGGAAATGCTACATAATTCTGTTTCTTTTCCTATCATATACGGGTATTTATATAATAATGTTATGTGAATTTTTTGTTTTTTTTCTGTTAGAAAAAGGCTTAATCATGTAATTTTTTTTTGCAAATTGAACTTCTAATTGCTGCATTCATACTGCCCATAATTATAAAAGTATTTTTAAAACTACTTTACTGCATAATGTATATAATTTAACAATAGAAATTGTTTTCTCTGCAACAATAGTCAGTTGTTTAGATTATTATTTTGTCGTTATTTATTGCCTCAGGGCAAGACTATTGCATGATGTCTCTCTTTATATAAACAGTTAGTATAGTTTACCTTATATGTACCAGCCTAATATATATCATGTTTCTTTATGTTGAAATAACTGTGGCTCTCTACACCGCTTTCTACATAAATGATGTATTATAATATATTGAAGTGAACAAATAAAACTCAAAATATTGTATATATGTAAAGACGTGATGAGCTAGAAGATCAGATCTTTGAAGTTTGACTCGTGTTTGGGACACACAGTTTTCTAGACCCCTGGTTCAAATAATTTATACAATGAAGTATTTGTATAATATACATGTAAATACTGGCACAGTGTTCAGAATCATAAGGTGGAGATTATGACTGGAAAGCAGGATATTAAAAGTTTTTTCTAAAAGTCAATTTCTTTGTTAATTTAGAAATAAGTACATATCAAGTATCAGTTAACTGTCAAGTTAACTATCTCCATCACTCCCATTATCTTATCAAGTTACTTTCTCCATCCACAAGTATATGATACCTAGTGTAAATAAATTCTTTGACCCCATTTTAGAAACTTTATTCATGCATGTAAATTAGATTGACATATATGTATTTGGAGGATTTAATGGTTATGTTTTAACCTTTTATAAACATTATTATATCAAACTGTATTATAAATTTCATTACTTCTTACCAGAATTTTATTCAAATATTCTTTACTGTCACCTATTATTGTCAATCTATCTCATAATTAAACATTGGTTTTAAGTTTTAGTAACAACCAGTCACAAAGTGACAGGGTGAGCTTTTGTGATCGCTTTTCATCCGGCGTCCGGCATCCGTAAACTTTTATTTTAAATGACATCTCCTCATAAACCACTTAGCCAATTTCATCCAAACTTCACAGGAATGTTCCTTTGGTGGTCACCTTTGAAAAGTGTTCAAAGAATTTAATTCCATGCAGAACTCTGGTTGCCATGGCAACCAAAAGAAAAAACTTTAAATATCTTCTTTTAAAAAACCCAAAGAGCTAGAGCTTAGATATTTGGCATGAAACATCTTCTAGTGAGTGTCTACCAAGTTGTTCAAATAAAAGCCCTGGGGTCAAAATTGGCCCCGCCCTGGGGGTCATTGATTTTCCCTATAATTATGCATATAGTAAAAACTTAAAAAATCTTCTTTTAAAGAACCCAAAGAGCTAGAGCTAAGATATTTAGCAAGAAACATCTTCTAATGGGTGTCTACCAAGTTTGTTCAAATAAAAGCCCTGGGGTCAAAATTGGCCCCGCCCCAGGGGGTCATTGATTTTCCTTATATGTGTATAGCAAAAAATTAAAAATCTTCTTTGAAAAAACTCGAATAGCTAGAGTTTAGATATTAAGCATGAAACATCTTCTAATGAGTGTCTACCAAGTTTGTTCAAATAAAAGCCCTGGGGTTTAAACTGGCCTTGCTCCGGAGGCCTATATACAGGTGAGCTACTTCAGGGCCATCATGGCCCTCTTGTTATTTTATTTTTCCCTGGAAATAGAAATTCAACTAGCTAGATTTATTTTGGTATCACAGTGTAATCACACGAAAAAAACATTCACTATGTCATACAATCAATATCTTATTAAAGCCTTATGTATTCAAATTTTATGAATTGTTCAATAACAATGACAAAAAAGAACTATATAATTAAGCTATGTTCCTAAACAAAGCTTTTAAACATAGAAGTAATATAAATATGGTCGCACAATAATGTTACATGCAAATTGTATTTTATGGAGTCCGTAACACTATGTTTATTACTATGCTAAGTTGTATTGTAATATACTTTCACTTTCCTGTTATATATAGATCAGTTGATATGAAAACAAAAATTGTATTGCTTTGAAACACTTCAATCATGTGCAGAATCAAACTAAGTTGTTATTATGCCCCCTTCAAAGAAGTGGAGGCATATTGCTTTGTATTTGTCTGTCAGTCGGTCCTTCGGTCTGTCAGTCCATAGACCAAATGTTTTCCAAGTGATAACTAAAGAACACTTAGGCCTAGGAACTTCAAACTTGGTATGATGATTGTTCATGACCTGTAGTTGACCCCTATTGATTTTGGGATCAATGGGTCAAAGGTCAAGGTCACATTGACCTTTAAGGTGAAAATGGTTTCCAATTAATAATTAAAGAACGCTTAGGCCTAGGAACTTCAAACTTGGTATGATGATTGCCCATGACCAGTAAATGACCCCTATTGATTTTGGGGTCAAGGGGTCAAAGGTCAAGATCATATTGACCTTGTAGGTAAGAACAGTTCCCGAGTGATAACTTAAGAAGGCTTAGGCCTAGGAACTTCAAACTTGGTATGATGATTGTTCATGACAAGTAGATGACCCCTATTGATTTTGGGTCAAGGGGTCAAAGGTCAAGGTCACATTGACCTTGTAGGTAAAAACGGTTTCTGATCAATATCTAAAGAATGCTTAGGTCTAGGAAAATCAAACTTGGTTTGATGATTGTTCATGACCAGCAGATGACCCCTATTGATTTTGGGGTCAACGGGTCAAAGTCACATTGACCTTGTAGGTAAAAACTGTTTCCGATCAATAACTAAAGAATGCTTAGGCCTAGGAACTTCAAGCTTGGTATGATGATTGTTCATGACCAGCAGATGACCCCTATTGATTTTGGGGTCAACGGGTCAAAGTCACATTGACCTTGTAGGTAAAAACTGTTTTCGATCAATAACTAAAGAAGGCTTAGGCCTAGGAACTTCAAGCTTGATATGATGATTGTTCATGACCAGCAGATGACTCCTTTTGATCTTGGAGTCAATATGTCAAAGTTTAATGTCACATTGACCTTGTAGGTAACAACGGTTTCCGATCAATAACTTGACAACCCATGGGCAAAAGTCTGTCATAATAACCTGCTCACATGACTAATTGGCTGCCGATAAGGGACATACATGTATTACAAACATATCTTGTTATATATGTGTTGAGGATGTTGACTTGTACTTATGTACAAGTCTGAATAAAGATATGTTCTGTTTTTGTGCCCCCACTTAAGTGGCGGGCATTTAGATTTACCCTTGTCCGTCCGTCCGACCATCCGTCTGTCCGAGCCAACATTTGATTATTATGAGCTTCATTCCGTAGTTAAATAAAGAACATAAACTCATAAACTTCAAATTAAGAGCTATTTTTTTTTGTTTTTATGAGCTGATTTTGCTTATGGATGTTGGTCCAGGTGGTGTTTATGAGCTCATTTGCCTCATAAACATCAAATTTTGGTACGTCCGTCCATCCTTCGGTCCGTCTGTCCATCCTTCCGTCCGTCCATTCTCTTTTGTGTTGCACGTAACTCAAAAAGTATTTGACCTAGAGTAATGAAACTTTACAGGAATGTTGATCAGCATGTGTTGTTGTGCACCTGGGTATTTTCATCTGGATAATTTTAGTATTTTTAGAGTTATTGCCCTTGACTTAGTAAAATTTTGCAATTTTCAACTTGTGTCGCATATAATTCAAAAAGGATTTGACATAGAGTCATGAAACTTTACAGGAATATTGATCAGCATGTGTAGTTGTGCACTAGGTATTTTCGTCTGGATTTATTTAGTATTTTTAGAGTTATTGCCCTTGACTTATAAAATTTTTGCAATTTTCAACTTGTGTCGCATATAATTCAAAAAGGATTTGACCTTAGACTAAGAGTCATTAAACCTTACGGGAAGGTTGCTCAGCATATTTAGTTTTGCACCTGGGGTTTCGTTTGTGGATTTATCTAGTATTTGTAGAGTTATTTCCCTTGACTTAGTAAAAACCGTTTCATTATGTTGTTATTTGTTCCTTGAGTGCTTGAGTTAGAATCAACCAACTTTACAGGAATAATGATCAACATCACTAAATTATACGAATAATGATTAACATCATCCTGAAGCTATGCACCTGGGACTTTGCATGTGGATTTTTTTCAGTTTTGTTAGTTAATGCTCTTGACTTACAGTAGTATAAATTTGCAATTTTCAACTTGTTCATGCATAGCTCAAAAAGTATTTCACTTGTAGGCCTGAAAGTTTACAAGAATGTTGGTCAGCATGTGTACTTATGTACATTGGGGTTTGCTTGTGGATTTATTCAGTATTTGTAAAGTTCTTGCCCTTTACTTAGTAAAAGATTTTTAGTTTTCAAAAAATATTTGACCTAGAGTCATATGATTGACAGAACAGTGGCGCGGTGGGGGCACCCGTTTCCTATGGACACATTTCTAGTTTATTAAGAGATTGAATCAATTAAAAAATATTGTAAAATCTGTAAAAAGCTACCATGAAAATAAAACCATTTTTTTGCCCTCAGATTTCAAAATTCCCTCAGTTCACTAGGTTTGGGTGGAAATTACACCTTTCCTTAACTCCTATATGTAGACATTGTATATAACCATACAACATATACATATGACTATTTACTGTTAAATTTGATTTTATTTTCAGTTGCAAAATGTCTTGCTAATGGTTGTGACCCAAACTACACTACTGGTAACAGCACTTCTCTGCTACATAGGGTATGTTATAGTTTAATAACATGTGTACCAGTCAGATTGTTTAATCTTTGCGTAATTCCCCTGGCACTGTAAAATAAATATAAAAATTTATAGATTTTTTTACAGTTGTTTTACTTATATTAAGCTGTTAAATAAGAGAATATCAAAGTTTGCATGACTTATTAAACATGTGCATTTTTCAATTATTTCACTAATAGAAATTTTCTGTATTTTACTGATGCTTATTTTTGGTCATTATTATACTTTGTGTTCTTCATAACTCTAATACCAGATATCAATGACAAAATCATTCAGATTGCTGACTTTATATTATTTGTCCCACACTACTGTTGGTTCAAATCCTGCTGGGGCAGGTGGATTCTTTCGTGTAAGGAAGCTTTTCAGGTAGCCTACTTCAAAGATTCAACTCTGGTGCCTGCCTGTGTCTGAAATAATGCACATTATGTCTTACTCTACCAGATAGGTTTGATATATATCTGTACAGTATTGGACACAAATTCAGATCAGACCCAGAAAATGTAATGCTTGTAGTTTAGCCAATTACAGTAAACTCCGCTTATAACGAACTCATTTGGACATTCAAAATATGTTCCTTATATCTGGAGTTCCTTATAAGCATATAGCGAATTAGTTCCTTGTATCAGGAGTTTTTATAGCGAACAGATTTACATATAACGAACTGACTGTTTACTATCGTCCGCCATTTTTAACAGCATTTGATTAAGAAAAATAGTCATTTTTTTCTTTTTAGACGCAAAACCCGAGAGAATACTTTTTGGAATTTGAAAATCTTTTGCTTTTTCAGTTTAAGTTTTTTACTTTGTTTTTCAATTTCTCATAAAATATCATATTTTGTTTCTAAACTCGCTGCTTTTCGTTTTCTTTCCATGATTAAGAATAAACAAGATTTTCGATTTTTCTTCCTATTATATTGAGTATCTTCTGTTATATTTTAAGGGTGACTTTTACTTATGAAAGATATAGATTTCTTTTTATTTCGCTAAAACGTATTTTGTAGTTTTCAATGGATTAGTATGCATGCGTGATTATGTTGAAAACCGGTTATAAATGATCATAATTATTTTACTTGAGCAAACCTATTAAAGAAAAGAAATAATACAATAAAAGGAATAACCGTTTTATCTTGGTGACAGGAACTTATGCTTATAGAAAACTATTACCGACTGCTATACAAATTCATTTTCATAGCTGTATTTAAAACATTAAACGGTACATTAGGGCGAGTTTTAATCCTTGCCTATGAAAAAGAAAGTTGAAAATGCGGGATATATTTACAGATAGCTGATATTTTGGAGTTTGTTATAAAAGTGTAATTTTCTGTACTTTTAACTTAATTGGGACTAAAAAATGAGCTCCTTATAAGCGATAATTCCTACGCTATTACCATATATTTTTACATTAAATAAAGAAGGGCAAAATTCGGGCCAAAATAAATAGTTCCTTATAACCTAACCGTGTTCGCTATAAGTAAAGTTTACTGTAATTGTTATTTTTATTGTATTGTTTATATTTTTATGTGTAGTTATAAGTTCAGCATGTATATGAGTACATGTAGATGTTTGTTTTAGTGTGCAGCAGAAGACAATGTTACTGCAGCAGAATTGTTGATATCTCATGGAGCAGACGTAAATATACTGGATGATGATTGGTGGACACCACTACATACTGCATGCTCATGTGACTGTCCAGAAATAGCAACTTTACTCATCAATGTAAGACAATTTAATATTTTATCATACAAAGTACTTGCAGATATAGCATAATTTATATTCCTATCAATGTAAAACACAATTTTAGCCATTGTAAGCACCTAGTAACTTTACTACTCAACACGCCATGCTCTGATAAAGTTTTTACAATCTAGATTGATGAAATGATGATGATATCTTAATTCATTTTTTATAATTCATTTTGTTAAATACATAGGCAATAAAAACAGTAAGTATAGAAGTATGTACTGCTGCATACTGAAATGTTTAAATATGCTATAAACAACAAATGCAGTTTTTCACAAACTTCATTGTAATATAATAGATATTTAATATAATAGATATTTAATATAATAGATATTTAATACAAAATTTAATACAAAAATTTTATCATCACAAAGATTAAAAAAAGAGAAGATTTCTAGTGAGATATAAAACTTATAAATGACGTGTATTATTATGTAACATCAGGTAGTCTAGCATAAGTATCAGTTCTATAACATTTTTGTGCATGTGAGAAAAAATCCTGATATTCTGTTAGTTTACTGTTGTATATATGACAAGGTATCAGATTTTAACAGTTATCTATATCATATTCTACTATAGAATTTGTTTTGTAACATGGCAACTTTAAGTTACATGTTTAACAACTACTCTGTTAATATTTTAACACTTATTTTAGATTTGTACTGTTGTTTAGAGTTATCACACTATCATCTGTGACATTTAGATATTATAAAATGTGAGACACGAATTTAACACAGTATCATATGAAGAGAAAAATGTACACATGTATATCTATAGCATGAATGAGAAATGTAATGGTGTTATAAATTTAAAAATAGTCAGGGTTGTTTATATAAGTGAACTGTAAATCTAAGAATGTTGTAATGTAGGTTATTTTCCCTGTTACCATTTACTTAAAGATTTATCTCACTACAGTAATGTTTGCATGAGCAGTACCTCTAGAGGCTGGCAGAAATCATGATCACTAAGTAGAAAAATATCGCTTTTTTGTCGATTATTATATTTATCATTCATTATCATACACATATCAGTGTGAAAAGATTAATCCAACATTTTAAAGTGCATTTCTGCCGTTGTATAGGGGAGATTTTAACATTTTATCATTTAATACCGGAATATGGTACATGTGTATTTAATGTGGTGCTCCAATGCTCCAACACTGTTTTTAGTCTCACTCCTTACTTTAACAGAAGTAAATAATGAGCAGCACATTATTATATAAGCATGTTATAAGGCATGTTTGTTTAATACTGACTATATACTGACAGAATGGAGGTGATGTAACTGCACTAGATGTAGATGGTTATTGTCCCTTAGATCAGGCAGCAGAGGGGTCAGAGGTTAGAGCTGTGTTAACTAAACACATTGAAAATAAAGGTACTCATTCAACCATATAGTGTATATTTATATATATATTATTATGTCACATTATCACATTGTTAACTCAATAGAACATTGCCACAATGATATCTGAAATGATTCTATAAAACATGGCAGAAAAATCACCAGTTTTATCTTTTTATATCATAATAATTATATGTAATGTTTCAGACTGCACAAAATAAATACTGCTATATGACAAATGTAGGGGGACATCAAGATTTTATGTATTTTAGTAGAATGTTGCATAATTATATAATTTTCTCAGAAGATGTTAATGTCTGAAGAGTATATTAATCATAACAATATTTTGCTTCCAACATATGTATAGTTTTGTCGTATTGATAAATGAAACAAGTATTAAAATATAAGTAGATTTTCACCTTGAAAACAAGATGGACGTTGTATCAATTTATTCAGGGAAATATACAGAAACACACACTATAATGTCTCATATATCAACATGTATATTAAACACACAAAAATACAACAAAAATAACTATAAAATGAAGTAGTATGTTTTATGTTACCATAGGCTTGCCCATTAAGCTAAAAGCTTATTTCCAATGGGGTCCAATTAATATTAATATACTAAATTATACATGTATAATAATAGATGAATTATTAAATATATGTACAAGTTTTACTCCTATATTGTTGTTGTTTGTTTTGCAGGATTGACGGAGAAAGCTCTTCATGAAAGTCGACAGTTACGACCACAAGAGTTCTTAAACTATATCAAAAGTTTACCTATAGCTATAAATATAAACATGCTGAATAAAGAAGGAGTTACCTTGGTAATTTATTTTATATTTTCATTCCATTTATCACAGTAACATTGATAGCAAAACATAAAGAAGACGGTTCTACGAGGATATATGCTCTTGCTTCAAATACAGAGTTCATACAGTCTTTTAAAGTGCTCAAATTTGAGTCCCTTTCTTAAAAGTGCTTAAAAATGTAAAAAAGTGCTTAGAAGTCTTTGAATTTGATTACTCTCTTGAATAGTGCTTAAAAAGTGCTTAAAGTTGGTAAAAATCTGCTTGAAAATGATTGAATGACAGAGTAGATAAATGTCAACAGTTCACAAATTCCAAAGAATGATCCAATTTAGTATCAAAATCAATGAAATGCTTGCTCAATGTAACAGTTAGTGGACAAATTGCACTTGTTTTGAACTAATTTGTATTTGATGCACCTGGTGTTGTTCTTCCATAAAAACCTTAAAATTGTGGCCAGAAAATGTGTATTCAACAAAAAATGGCGAAGAAACTATCCTTCTTAGGTTGAAGATTGTGTCGATATAATTATATGCAACAAATGTGCTTGAAAAATAGGAAAACATGCTTAAATAGTTCTTAAAAAGTCCTTGAATTTTGGCATTGGATGTCTGTACATACCCTGAAATAATAAACATCTAGGAAGACTAATGACATCTTCGGGCCACAATGGAAGCTGTCGGCTCACCATATAAACTTAACACTAATTGTTTTATAAGCCCTATCAAAATAAATCAACAGTATAATCATTGAAAATTGATTATTATTTGTTAAGGGAAATCAATACTTGTATTTGTTTACTGTCATGTTGTCATTAATAATTCAAATAGGCCACTGATATTAAATATATTTTTATCTATGAAAAAAGTGATATTTTTTATGAGATTTTTGCTTGAATAATAGTGCAAACCCATAACTAGTAAACATTAAACATTTAAATCATGTTTTGTTGAATTACTAGTGTAATAATTACACATGTTGTTTACCCTGGAAATTGTTTATGTTGTTATTACAGTCATGATTTGTACATTAACTGTGAAGTATTTCTTTATTTCAGTTACATATAGCAGCAGCCAATGGTTACAGAAATTGTATGAAAGCTTTGTTCCGGTATAATGCTGATGTTAACAAACTAGATAACTATGGTTGGACACCACTACATGTGGCTGCCAGGTTTAATCAGGTATGTGATAGAAGGCTTTTGTTGTCAAGTGGTCAAACTTGTTGGCTTCTTATTACTTTTCCCACATCAAATTAAGTGTGAATCCCTACAGTGAAGGAGTAACCATTTAAGATAAAACCATGTTACAGTATCATAGAGGACAATATTTGTACAAAACCATACCAACATACCATATAGTACCATGATACAAACATCTTTCAGGGCACAATGGATGGAACATCATTTAGAACAATATCATGATGTAGAATCTTTTCAGACAAAATCATGATGGAACATGATTTAGAACAAAATCATGATGTAAAATCTTTTCAGACAAAATCATGATGTAAAATCTTTTCAGACAAAATCATGATGTAAAATCTTTTCAGACAAAATCATGATGGAAAATCATTTAGGACAAAATCATGATGGAACATAATTTAGTACAGAACAGTTATAAATATCTTTTGGACAAAATACTTTTAATGACATTTGGAACAGTCTCCTGAAATCAGTCTCAGAAATATTATGGATTACCTCATGACTTATCATGTAAACAAAGACAGAGGGTGTAATCTTTATATAATGAGTAACAAATGTATTTATTTATCTTCCATTGGAAAATAAAGTCTGTATTGGTTATATTATGATTAAAAAAATATGTCTGACAATGGAATAAATGTAAGAATGCTCATTTAAATACAATTAGCACTAAATCCAAATAACACCAACAGGTATGCATGTTTTGTTTTGGTTTCTAAAAACATAATGAATAGCATATATGCCTGAATTATAAAGCATAGGTTTGAATAAAATAGTGTATATCTTCTGTGAATTCATACAATGATGTTTGAGGTAATTATCTGAAATTTGACGGAAAGGGTCGATATGATACAAATCATTTAGGACAAAGCTCTGATGGAATATCAGTTAAGACAAATAATATTTTAGAAATAAGTCATATAATTATATACTAGCAAAATATTTATCATTTCAGGAGAAATCAGTTGTTTTGTTGTTGAAGCACAAGGCTGATCCAAACACAGAAGATTTACTTGGCTGTAAACCATCGGCCGTTACAAGCTCTGATAAAATAAGAGGATTACTCATGAAATATGAGAGAAAATTGGTATGTTCTTTATTATGTTTATTTTGATTATTTATATTATAATAGATCTATATTTTTATTATAATTTATATAAATTTTCGAAGAATTTGTATGTATGGCAACTAAAAATGTTTGAAACTGTACATGTAACTTTATAAATCATCAGAGTATCCAGTTACTATCTAGTAATCAGATGACCTAAATATTGTCAGTTAGATTGGTGTGATATATTGACTATGTGCCCCTATCATCTCCCACAATTAAACACCTTCTTAGTATGCTATAAATGTATATAAACTGATGATATACAATTTTGTGTATACCTTCTCCATTTACACATGTTATTGTATGTATATGCTTTACACTGTCTTGTCATGTATCATGTATCTATTTATCCTCATGGACCATTTTGGTCCAATGGAATATTGAAATAAACTTATATAAACTTGTAAAGTTTTAACTCTTTGTGGTATTTGTAAGAAGACAGACAGATATTTAAGGGCTTTCATGTTTTGTTTTTTAATTCTTTAATAAGCAGGTTCCTTATATTTACTTTTATCATAAGTCGTGGTTGAAATGAAGCTAATGAAATACACAACTGTACTAATATCTAGTGATATATAAATGTTTAAACTTCAACCAGATTGACATCTCTACATTGGATCATAAATGAAGATCTTTTTGTCTCATGCAGTAAGCTCAGTTAGGTGTTTGACCATTTATAACATTTATTCCCGCTATTTGAATCAGTTCTATACAACAAGATAGGAGTTTATATCCTCAAGTTATTAAGGTTATTCACTTAAATTCAGAAACTATTGGTTTAAATTCAGTCAGGGATCTTAAATGAGGAAGCTATTGAAATAGCTTATAGAATGTTTGCGATTCAGTGGTCATAATTCCGGGAAGGATGGGAATGATGCATAATAAAGACAGACATCTATATCGTTGATACTCAACAATAAGAATATATATTTTATATAGCAAGGATCTGGACCAGTATATTTAGATCTATGTGGTGAGAAAGTTGATGAGGACAATGTATATCATGAGATAAGTGAGTCAGATATAGACGAGGGTGATGAGTCGTGGCAGCTTGTAGGTGTTTTCAGGATAAACAGTAAAACTGTGTAAGTATATACATGTAGGTTTATATACATGAGATTTGTTTATTATTGACCAGGTTGAAAAATTATCTACCACTTTATATCTTATACTTCTTTAATTGTTTTTGCTTGAAAATTCACTGATTAATTCCAGATTATTACAATAGGTCACTATCTATATTTACCATTAATCTACTTTTGATTTTAAGTAAGCTTAACTCTTCTATGAACTTGAATTTTTCTAGTGAAGGTTTTGTGTGCAAGTTTTGAAGGTATTATATGCAAGTTTCTATTTCCTCAAATGCTGATAGAATTCACAGATATCTTGAAATAATAATTGTAGATCTATGACCAAGAACTCATGCACTTGTCCCTGCACAATTTTTTTCTGAATTCCGATATATTAAAGATCTTTCATCAAGTGATGATTTGTATTGTTTGTATGTATAATTATAAACCATACAAAGGGTACAAAATATTCTTTTAAACATTTTAAAATTGTAGGTAATTTGTAAACTGTAAAATTACAGGTAATTTGTAAACTGTAAAGTTATAGGTAATTTGTAAACTGTAAAATTGCAGGTAATTTGTAAACTGTAAGATTATAGGTAATTTGTAAACTGTAAAATTGCAGGTAATTTGTAAACTGTAAGATTATAGGTAATTTGTAAACTGTAAGATTACAGGTAATTTGTAAACTGTAAGATTATAGGTAATTTGTAAACTGTAAAATTACAGGTAATTTGTTAACTGTAAGATTATAGGTAATTTGTAAACTGTAAAATAACAGGTAATTTGTAAACTGTAAAGTTATAGGTAATTTGTAAACTGTAAAATTGCAGGTAATTTGTAAACTGTAAGATTATAGGTAATTTGTAAACTGTAAAATTGCAGGTAATTTGTAAACTGTAAGATTATAGGTAATTTGTAAACTGTAAGATTATAGGTAATTTGTTAACTGTAAGATTATAGGTAATTTGTAAACTGTAAGATTATAGGTAATTTGTAAACTGTAAGATTACAGGTAATTTGTAAACTGTAAGATTATAGGTAATTTGTAAACTGTAAGATTATAGGTAATTTGTAAACTGTAAGATTATAGGTAATTTGTAAACTGTAAGATTACAGGTAATTTGTAAACTGTAAGATTATAGGTAATTTGTAAACTGTAAGATTATAGGTAATTTGTAAACTGTAAGATTATAGGTAATTTGTAAACTGTAAAATTACAGGTAATTTGTTAACTGTAAGATTATAAGTAATTTGTAAACTGTAAGATTATAGGTAATTTGTAAACTGTAAGATTACAGGTAATTTGTAAACTGTAAGATTATAGGTAATTTGAAAACTGTAAAATTACAGGTAATTTGTAAACTGTAAGATTATAGGTAATTTGTAAACTGTAAGATTATAGGTAATTTGTAAACTGTAAGATTATAGGTAATTTGTAAACTGTAAGATTACAGGTAATTTGTAAACTGTAAGATTATAGGTAATTTGTAAACTGTAAGATTATAGGTAATTTGTAAACTGTAAGATTATAGGTAATTTGTAAACTGTAAGATTATAGGTAATTTTGTAAACTGTAAGATTATAGGTATTTTTACAAATTAAGTGTAAGGCAAGCATGTTACATATTTAAAGTTTAAATTTATGTCTGAAGTTTTTAACTACCCAAGTTGTCATGCTTGTGGTTAACTCATGTCTAGTGTGTCATGTACTTACAGTTATGCAAATAATAGTGCAAACATACAATATTGGAGTCTTCCTGGTTAAGAAACACCTGCAATATTCATTCCATGTATTATTCATTACAGTGTTTCTATATTTATTAAGAATGAAATAGATAAAGGTAAAAGTAAAATAGATGGTGATATTTCCCACGGTTATATAAACTATGAGACATTTACTTATGCTGGGTTGTTTTCTATGAACATGTGTCATATACAGAAAACCACATGAAACGTTTATACATAAAAGAAACACATCATTTTAATTTATTTTTGTAGAAGAGGGGAATTTACAGATAAATACTCCTGAATCATATGATAACTAAGATTTACTTCAATACCATCAGAAATGTGCTAGTTCTCTCGTCTTTAATTTACTCTTTTTTCTTAAAGTGGATTAGTCTATAATGGAAGGTCTGTAATACAATAAATAATTATATTGATAGTGGTTAGTATTAGACATAACAGTAAACCACACAACATTATACATGTACTAGGTTGTTGGCAAGTGTGAGATACATGATCCAATATTACATGTATTTAAATAGCAGATAATTCAATGTTCTAGAACAAAATTCATCAGCTAAATTAGCTCATTCAAAATCACTTAAAACTTTATCAACATTTTTTTAAGCAGCATTTAATAAGAAAATCCAAATGATATATTTGTAATGTTTTTATAATTATTTGAAATACTATTGGGGAGAAAGTGTTTGTTTTCAAGCAAGTCTTGGGATAGACATCATAATAACAATTTTCTGCAGCAGTTATGTTTCATGTACAGCATTATATTTACCCTTTACAAACTGTTTACTTGTATTTGTGACTTCCAATCTATTTTGTATTTATCAGCTGAAGTTTTAGCTTATTGAAAATGGCATTGACTTCCATCTGCTCAAGTGACTTTTGTGCATTTTTTTAAACATTTTTTCTTTTAAAATGCATATATAAAATAACTAATATTATGTACATGAATTTGACTACCTGTATATATATATATATAATTACTGTACTAGGGGAAACAACTCTTGTGCAGAACACTCTAGTTCTTGCAAAGTACCCTCCCTTATAAACTTATTGTATTGTTATGTGTACCATTCTTGTAATTTCAGACGAACAAAACATGTGACAATATCAAAGGAAGATGAGTTGATAGAAGCAAGACAAATGTATGAACATATTGCTGAGTTCAATAGTGGAGGTATGTATTGTGTTTAAACATTTACATTTATTGTTTTGTAAAAGTCAGATATGTTCCAAGATATGTTCACATACAAATCAGACTTCAAACTTAAAGAAATGATTATCATTGGATACTTTTATCTTAACATATAAAATTTGAGTCCTTTAACATGAAAACATGTGTGTATTTAAGTATACCTGTATATTATGCAAACATGTAAACTCTCCCACTTTCTGCAACCATATTTTCAAAGACTTTTCTTAAAATAAGGGGTGTTTTCACAAATTAAAGAAATCTCCATCTTTTTGATGTCAGAACTTTCTTTGTTTATTGCAAATTCTAAAATCTCCCTCTTTGTAAAGAAAAATCTCCCAATTGATCATAGAAAAAAGTTAACATGTATATTATGTATTACAGATAAAAATACAGCATCCACCCCTACCACTACCACTACTACCGCCACTATGTCTACCACAACCACTATGTTATCTCAAGAAGAAAGTGAGGATAAGCAAGATGAAGGTGACTATGTCTCCATGGCAATCTGGAAATCTGCAAATGTAGAAAAGGTAAGATCAAATAAATTTATCTCTCTACATGAAGTGTTTGTTGTTTGATCTCTGAAGCAAATAAATGATATTATATTAAAGGAGCTCCACTGGAGCTCCACTGAGGTCAAAACACTGAAAAACAAAAATTTGGAAATCTAGCAAAGATCAAGTGATGCAGTTAAATTGCAAAAATCTGCAAAAGATATTAAAGAAATATACTCATAGTTAAATTGAAAACCATTTTTAGGGTATCATTTTTAGCACGGTTTTAGTGACAAGCATTGCAATGCTTTTTATTTATTCATGCTTTCCAGTGTTTTATTGTAATATATCAGAATGATTATATTCTGATAAACCACTAGTGAAATTTATAAAATATAATTTTCACTGTAGCCGGACTATATCTGAATGCGGATGAAAAGAAAATCATAACAAAATGAAATAAGGGCAGAAATAAATGCAGACATGCGTAAATTTTGCTTCTTTAGGAAAAGAAAGTCGATGTCATCATACATAATGTTAAAAATGTAACAAAATGAGAGAAATGTATTTCAAAATTGATAACGTGACATCATGATGTGATGACGTCACAAGGGAGAATGCGCAACGTTACGCGGCAAAATTAGTAAAAAAGTACTTAAAATCACTTAAAAAGCATGAAATAAAAAGAAAATTTATTTGTTTTACATATAAGATTGAAATATATTTCATTCGTGAAAACCAGCTATTGTATTTTCACTTGTGGCTACGCCACTCGTGAAAATATTGCATCTGGTGTTCACTCAGTGAAATTATATTTCAATCTTACATGCAAAACAAACAAATATCCTCTATATTCTTCACATTTTACCTCTCAACTCCCTTATGTTAAAACTCCTTGTAATATTCTAACTGATTAATATGTTAAAATTTTGATAAAAACTTTCTAGATAAATTCATGATGACATTGATTTACATTTATGATTACACAATAGAAAAAATATTTAGCCATGTTACATATTTTACAGGGTGATCTAGGACAGTGTATGGTCAGTGATAATTTAGCCATGTTTTATATTTAACAGGGTGATCTAGGACAGTGTATGGTCAGTGATAATTTAGCCATGTTTTATATTTTACAGGGAGATCTAGGACAGTGTATGGTCAGTGATAATTTAGCCATGTTTTATATTTTACAGGGAGATCTAGGACAGTGTATGGTCAGTGATAATTTAGCCATGTTTTATATTTAACAGGGTGATCTAGGACAGTGTATGGCCAGTGATAATTTAGCCATGTTACATATTTTACAGGGTGATCTAGGACAGTGTATGGTCAGTGATAATTTAGCCATGTTTTATATTTTACAGGGAGATCTAGGACAGTGTATGGTCAGTGATAATTTAGCCATGTTTTATATTTTACAGGGGGATCTAGGACAGTGTATGGTCAGTGATAATTTAGCCATGTTTTATATTTTACAGGGAGATCTAGGACAGTGTATGGCCAGTGATAATTTAGCCATGTTTTATATTTTACAGGGAAATCTAGGACAGTGTATGGCCAGTGATAATTTAGCCATGTTTTATATCTTACAGGGAAATCTAGGACAGTGTATGGCCAGTGATAATTTAGCCATGTTTTATATCTTACAGGGAAATCTAGGACAGTGTATGGCCAGTGATAATTTAGCCATGTTTTATATCTTACAGGGAAATCTAGGACAGTGTATGGCCAGTGATAATTTAGCCATGTTTTATATCTTACAGGGAGATCTTGGACAGTGTATGGCCAGTGATAATTTAGTGTCAGTGTCTGAAGTTAAAGATGATTCAGTACTGATGGAGATACAGAGAAGATATGAAGACAGACAGATATATGTAAGTCTGATTTACAAAGCCACAAAAAATTGTCTCATCTTACATATTGAAATTTATATCTATTTTTTGTACATTGTCATATGATAATAAAATTATATTGTACATGATTTTAAAGAGCCTTAATATTTTTATGGTTTTATATCATAAATCTGATGCTCAAGTTAAGATTTATCAATATTGTAAGTTAAAAAAAAGCATTATTTGCAAAGATATTACCAAATTTATATTTCATGTTAGTAAAGGGAGGTAAGAAGCAATCTATTTTCGATAAGTCTAAGCCAAATTTTTCAATAAGAAATGAATGCATAGATTTTAATGATTAGTGATAATACAAAAAAAAAACATTTGCAGTACATACTTTATATATTCCTGCTTGTTTGGATATTGTTTTAGAAGAATAATTATATACATATATAAGATTTCACTTAAGTGTTGTTACATCTTTAGCTGTCCAGTTAGTTCAATAGGTAGAATGTTGGACTGTGAATCAGGTGACCCGAGTTCGATTCCCGGACGCCGCAGGTCACTTTTGTTGTGATTGATCATGAAATCTTTTCTATGGTTATTTGCACTCTGCTCTGGCATGTACAGAAGTTTCAGTTCCTTGGGAAAGTGAAGGCAATTAGTACTGATAAACTGCTTGACAACCTGCCCAGGAACAATGTGGTCTGGTAAATTCACTGTGGCTTCCTGCCGTGATCCAGAGTGAAAACTACCAACACCACAATTGTTACATCCTTAGTTACAACATACAGGATCTTTAAGTTGACATGCTTAGTAAGAACAATTAAAAAGTAATAGAAATAACAGAAAATACATGAAAATTACAGACTCATTTAGATTGAGTCTGTTTTAGATTGATAATGTAAAAGTGTAAACATATATGACTTCTTCAACTGGTCTTAAATAAGAACAATATTCACTAATTGTTTGTCTATTTCAGACATATATTGGAGATGTTCTGATAGCTGTTAACCCATTCCAGTCACTACCATGCTATGCAAAAGATGTAAGATGGTTTTTTATGCCCCCGCCATGTAATGGCCGGGGCATATAGTGTTACCCTGTTCCGTCATTCCGTCCTTCCGTCCTTCCGTCCTTCCGTCCTTCCATCCTTCCGTCCTTCCGTCATTCTGTCATTCCGTCATCATCAGTTTCCGTTCATTATCTTAAGAACGGTTGCACACATTCAACTCAAATTTGACATATGGATATGTCATGAGAAAATACAGGTCAAGTTCGAATTTGGTCATGGTTCGATGATTTTTGGCAGAGTTATGCCCCTTTTACTTTGAAAATAATATGAAATTTCAGTTTCCGTTCATTATCTCCCCAACGGTACAACACATTTAATTCAAACTTGACATATGGATATGTCATGAGAAAATACAGGTCAAGTTCGAATTTGGTCATGGTTCGATGATTTTTGGCAGAGTTATGCCCCTTTTACTTTGAAAATAATATGAAATTTTCAGTTTCCGTTCATTATCTCCCCAACGGTACAACACATTCAACTCAAACTTGACATATGGATATGTCATGAGAAAATACAGGTCAAGTTCGAATTTGGTCGTGGTTCGATGATTTTTGGCAGAGTTATGCCCCTTTTACTTTGAAAATAATATGAAATTTTCAGTTTCCGTTCATTATCTCCCCAAAGGTACAACACATTCAACTCAAACTTGACATATGGATGCGTCAAAGGAATGTGCAGGTCAAGTTCAAATTTGGTCATGGTTCAATGATTATTGTCAGAGTTATGCCCCTTTCACTTTGAAAGTAATATGAAATTTTCATTTTCCATTTATTATCTCCCCAATGGTGCAACACATTCAACTGTTTTTGGAATGCCCAGGCCAAGTTCGAGTTTGGTCATGGTTCAATGATTTTTGGCAGAGTTATGCCCCTTTCACTTTGAAAATAATATGAAATTTACAGTTTCTGTTCATTATCTACCCAACAGTGTTACATATTCAACTTAAATTTGACATATGGATATGTCAAACGAATGGGCAGGTCAAGTTGGAATTTGGTCATGGTTTGATGATTTTTTGGCAGAGTTATGTCCCTTTCACTTTGAAAATAATATAGATACATCTTAGGAATAAGCAGTTTAAGTTTGAATTTGGTTGTAGTTCAATGATTTAAGACAAACTTATCTTTCCTGAATGTTGGAAAAATTTTGAAGTTTCAGTTTCAGCACTCTTACTTTTAGCCATTATTTTGGCTACAAATATGCAATATGCTATTTTTAAAAGGTTTAGACTGAATAATTTCAGTGCCTTGAAAATTGTATGAAAATGGTTTGTGTTAACATTGAAAAGTTTTAAGGGCTTTGAACTTAAAATGAAAAAAATAATTAATGCACCATCTGAAATTTTGGCTGCATGCGGGGGCATCCGTGGCATGATGACACATTTCTAGTTTTATAATATTATATAACATTTAAAATGGAAAATTTAATTACATTGTGACTGGTGAATTAATTGAAATAAACCATGGACAGTAAACATTAAATTATCAAATTTCTCTGTCTCTGATCTCAGTTCATCCTGCAGTTGTGTTAAGGAACTTTTATTGTTTGAATGGATTTATTTGATAGAGATATAATAATTATTGTGAAATGGATTGAAATAAAGAATACCCCAAAAAATGCAAAAAAAGACATAATTGAAAATGTTGCAGGCTCAGTTTGATTGAGCCTGTTCATGGACGATATGGGAATGTGCAAGTTACCATCCTCGCCCCCTAGCTCCAGCTTAAGCAGAATTTAACATTATATCATGGTGATGGTAAAATATTTAATTTAGAAACATCAGCAGAATATGTAAGTAATCACAATTTGACTATCATTTATCTGTGGTTAAAAAATAATTTACGTTTCTTAATTTTAAAATACTAGTCTTGTCATAGTTAAAATATTTGACTTTTAACGCATAAAACATTTTTTGTCGTGCTGCAAATTAAAGAAGAAAAAATTATCATTGTTTATTTTGTAGATAACTATGCTGTATCACACTGCCATCTCAGAGACAAAACTACCACCTCATATATATGGCATTGCTGAGAAATCATACAAACGTCTTAGATTCAATAAGAAGTCACAATGTCATGTGATCTCAGGAGAGAGTGGGGCGGGCAAGTCAGAGTCATGTAAATATATCATACAACATTTGTTACGTGTTGCTGGCAGTGAAGAAACCAACCTAAACTCTAAAATCAATCAGGTGACGTTATCATTTTTATATAGAGTTTTTGATTGGTAGGCTTTAACATGTATTTCCTTTTTATGCCCCCACAATGTGGGAGCATATAGCGTTGCACTTGTCCGTCCGTCCGTCAGTCCGTCAATACGTCAGTCCGTCCGAGCCAACATTTGATTATTATGAGCTTCATTCCGTAGTTAAATAAAGAACATAAACTCATAAAATTTAAAATTAAGAGCTATTTTTTGTTTTTATGAGCTTATTTTGCTTATGGACATTGGTCCAGGTGGTGTTTATGAGCTCATTTGCCTCATAAACATCAAATTTTGGTACGGCCGTCCGTCCGTCCGTCAGTCCGTCCGTCCGTACGTCCCGAAATCTTGTGAACGCAACTCCTCTTAAACCGGATGGCAGATTTTGCTTAAACTTACAGGGATGAACAACCTTAATGTGTAGATGGTAGTAAAGGAAGGAATTTTTGCTGCGACCAAATTTAACAGAATTATGGCCCTTTGTTCATTTTTTCACTAGATACTATGTAGAAATTTTGTGAACGCAACTCCTCTTAAACTGGATGGCAGAATTTGCTTAAACTTACAGGGATGAACAACCTTTATGTGTAGATGGTAGTAAAGGAAGGATTTTTTGCTGCGACCAAATTTAACAGAATTATGGCCCTTTGTTGATTTTTTCACTATATACTATGTAGAAATTTTGTGAACGCAACTCCTCTTAAACCGGATGGCAGATTTTGCTTAAACTTACAGGGATGAACAACATTCAGGTGTAGATGGTAGTAAAGGAAGGAATTTTTGCTGCGACCAAATTTTACAGATTTATGGCCCTTTGTTGATTTTTTCACTATATACTATGTAGAAATTTTGTGAATGCAACTCCTCTTAAACCGGATAGCAGATTTTGCTTAAACTTCCAGGAATGAACAACCTTAATGTGTAGATGGTAATAAAGAAAGGAATTTTTGCTGCAACCAAATTTAACAGAATTATGGTCCTTTTTTGATTTTTAGCTCACCTGAGCTTGCTCAGGGTGAGCTTTTAGGATCGGTGAATGTCCGTCGTCCGTCGTCCGTCCGGCCGTCCACAATTGCTTGTGAACACTCTAGCGGTCGCATTTTTGCGATTTTTTCAATCATCATCAAACTTGGTCAGGATGCTTATCTAGTTGAAAGCTCGGATGAGTTCGAACATGGGTCATCTCGGATGAAAAACTAGGTCACAAGAGCTAAAAATAGAAAAACCTTGTGAACACTCTAGAGGTCACATTTTTGACCCAATCATCATCAAACTTGGTCAGGATGTTTGTCTAGGTGATAGCTTGGATGAGTTCGAACATGGGTCATCTCGGATGAAA
>NW_026861994.1:0-97626 GCF_026571515.1 Ruditapes philippinarum | reverse complement strand
TAGATCCTGACATAAATCTTACAGATTTTGCTTTGAATAGATGACACCCAATTTCCCATAGCTGTTTTGTTTGCTTCCGTTTACATCTCATTTCTGTCGTACTATTAAGAGATTACCAATCGCCAATGTCAAGAAATAAATTCTTTCTCCTCAGTATCATGAAGCTTTCCATTCGGATTTCTTGTAGATAATTGTTTTTATCCGGATTTGCATTAAATTCTGATAAATGACTTTTAGTTTTGTTTGAGATTAGTCATTCTTTAATTGCATGTTCAGTTTCTAGCGTTGTATTTCTCTTCTCTGAAAATACCGAGTTTTAGATCATTTATTACAATACCTTCCCCCTTCATCAGGTTTAACAATTGTGAATTCTTTAGTTCTTTATCTCGATATATCAGTGACAGTGTCTAACTCATATTATCTATTATATAATATAATACTATAATCATATGACAAAATACGTAGAAGATTTCTAAACAAAGTATTGCATTATTCAGTCAGCGTAGGATTTGCATTTATTCGATTTATAATGTCATATGCCAACTTGAAATGATTAACAACGAACAAATTTTCTTTTTATTATATGCAAAGAAACTTTCTTAAAAGACATTTAACCTAGTACTGAATGAAAAGCGCGCAAAATAATAAAACATCGTGATGTCCTTTACGACGGCACGTCAGTAAGTTGGTTTCCAGTACTGTGCGAGCTGGTATTTCACTGAAACAACGTAAGGGGCTTAAATTCAAACAGTGAAATTACCAGTTTTTAACTCACTGATATATTTCTATAAAGCACCGAAAAGCATGTAATAAAAACAATTATCAAAATATTTTAATTATTTTTGGATAATTGATAAGTTAATAAAACGTGAAAAACAGTCATTATTCACATTGAAGAAGATAAATATTTTTGACAGTTATATATAATGTGTTGTTGTTTATCTTTAATATCTATTTGCTTCAAATAGGATATTTTCTGTCAATCATGGCCAGCTTATTAAAACTAATGTTAATATCATTTCTAGTGTTTTACTGAGTGAAATATATTTAGGTCTTACGCTTCTAACAACATATTTATTGATTATTTTTCTGCAGATAAAAAGGAAAAAGATAAAGAAAAAATTGTCCATGAAGAGCTTTATTGCAACTACCATCATCCAGTTCCTTAATTTGAGAATACTATCAGACAGAACACAGTTACAGTGATATATTAGTTAAATATAAGCCACTGAGAATAGTCGAATGTACTTTCATGAAGAAGCTGAATGACATCCAGCACAAAAATCTTAATGTTAAAAAAAGTATGATTTAATAGCGTTTGACACTATGATACCATAATCTGGTTAACTTGCTAATGTCACAATGATGGAAACAGAGTGAAATTTCCAAATTTCATTGCAGTTTTAAGTATTGAAACAAGATACTCTATATATACCAAAGAAGAAAACACACCAGCTATAAAGATTTTCATGGAATCACAGTATAGTCATATGTCATTATGGACAAATGACTATGATGTAAGGATAGCAAAAATATAGTATATCTTCTGCTACTAATATTAAGAGTGTAATTATTGATAAGCTTTCACATTTCCATTCAAAGCTTTGATATCAAGCTGAACATGTCTCAATTAGAATATGATTTATAACTATGATAATTTGTTCATGTAAATTTTCAAAGTCTTACATTTGTAAAAGGAATTATTCTTATTCTTGTATCAGTAGACATTCACAGCGTAAATTTACATTGTCCAAATAACTAATAATAATTTCAAGTGCTTTCCTGAAGTTAAACTTCCACTGGAAAATCAGTGTGATATATTTTTAAAGCAGTGCACTATAAATTGTGTAAATATAAAAATTTATCAAACTTATGAATTGTTGTTTTTTTGTTTCTACTATTTGGCATATATATTTGTAGCAGTGCTTGATCACAAAGGTTCATCTGCAAAATAAGTGTGTACTTAAATTCTCTGACGGCAAAGGCTAGATTGCTTGAATAACATGCATTGTCTGTAGTAAATAGTATGCATGTCATTTGAATTTTGTCTGTCCTGAAATTGAAACAGACACTATCCAAATAATATTGATAAATAGATCTTGACAGCTCTTCACATGTTTCAATGACTACATTTACATTTATGTACTTGGACAGAAGTTCAAGCATTATTTTTTGAAAACATTGGCAATCTTGAAACAGTTCCAATTTGGGAATATTAATGTATCAGTGATGTTATTATTTTGTTTCAAGTGCAAACCCTAAGTTTTTGCATGTTTTGTATAGATAATTTACTTTTGGTCAAATGCCAACAGGTTCAATACATTATAAAACAGGTAATTTGAAAGACAAAGAAGTACATGGTATGTAATAATATATAGTAACAGTTCCTCCCCCGTGTATATACTGATATTCGTTCATGTTTAAAAAACAAAAAACAAAATAAATGACAATTCTCGCGAGACTCATTCACGCGAGATTAGTCCAAAACAAAATGATTTTGTGGTTCCAGTAACTTGACCAACCCTATATTTCCGCACCTAACCCAGAACATTTTATTGAAAAAAATGGAACATCCTATAGTGTTTCTGACATACAGTTAATTTTTTCAAGAAAATACTTATCAAAAAAGAAAAATTTTTTCCGACCTATCTACCCTTTTGTATTTCAGAATGCTACCAGATCATTTTGTTTTGGCCTTATGACATCAAACACAGGCCAATTTTCCCCGTGGAATTTTTATCTTATGTATACCACCATATCACACGCCAGCCTTGAGGCCAGCGTGTAATAAAGATCTTTAGACGAGGAAGTGATATTTGATACTTTTTATGTTAAGATTGGTTTTGCGGCACACCAATAGAATTTAGATCATAAAGCGCCGAAACAGGAAAAATGATTTAGATAAGCCTCGGTTGTTGCAAACTGAAAGTATCACCAGGGATCAAAACCTTCTCACCTGATTGAGCTAATTAAGAGACTAAATCTTGAATTCGTGAAGTTCAGGAAGATAAAATTAATTCAATTCAACATTTTATTTGGCATTAAACTACACATAGCATATAACCATTATTACATAGTATAGGTAAAGTGTAAGGCATTTTTACAATAAATTGTTCATAATACAAAAACATGTTTTCAGAGAAGTTATTAACAATAGATCTTCCTGAGATTTTTTATTAACAATAAGTGATATATACTTAATGCTGAAATAAATTGTTATTTTTGTCTATATATATGTATACAAATACAATCATACAATATGTATTCAGATATGTTATTTACGGCATGTCTTAATGTAGATCTCACAATTAAATTTTTATTTAGAGTTTCTTACTTTAAGTGCAAAATATAAATATCTTGGCAAATTATTAAGTTCTTTTTCATTTTAAGATGACATTAAAGTTTCCATTTTTTGAAGTGTAGGCCAACGGCAAAAATATGGTTTCAAAAGTTTCTTACGAAGGTTTTGATATTTTGGACAAACGAGAAAAAAATGGAGTTCATTTTCGATGACATGCATATTACAATGTTGACATTGGAACTCCATTGTGCCTACCACTTGCAATTTTTAGATTATGTTATGATAACCGAAATTGCGTCAGTTGTACTCTGTATTTATATTTACTTACACGATTTAAGTATTTTTCAAGTTCGAGGTCGCACTTATACATACTGTATGTTTGTAATTTACTTGAATTATTTATTTCTAAATACCAAGTTTGTTTATACGTTGTATATATCTAATATTCCATTCTTTATAATTTGAAATGATATGTTGATTTTGTTTTGCTATAGCCATAGAAAGGAAAAACTTATTTCGTCAAGTATTTGATATGTCCAATTTTTTCCGTTAAACGATATGTTGTTATTGATATGTTCTTTCATTACATTATACATTTTTCTTATTAATGCATTATTTTCTGAGCTCAAAATGTTTAACCAATATTTAATCATAATAATTTTGAGTTGTATTCTCATCGGATACTGTCACAGTTCCACGTAGAGACCAGGGGTTAGTATCTCGAAGCTATCGTTAGCATAACGACTATCGTATACCTCTCGTTAAGGTTTTCACCGCTATCTCGACGCTCTCGTAATTAACGAATAATCGTTAATATGTCCAATTATTAACGGATGCCAAGAGGGTGTCGTAAGGGTCTCGTTACTATCATTTTCACATTTTGACACAAAAGTAAGAAAGGTGCGATTTTAAAGTACATAAAAAATGAGAATTATATCATTTTATTGATAAAAATGATGAACCGACATATATATAGTATTGTATTTCTTTTTCTCATAAATTTTCACAGGCCCGTAATAGATTGTATTGTGTAAATTCACTTAAAGAACTCTTTAATACAATTCCATAAAAAAATATCATTGATTATTTGGAAGAGATAAACTTGTATTCTTGGATCTAATTGGCTCATTTTTTTGTCATTTACAAAGTTTTACATAACATTTTAAGCCTATTATAGCATTCGGCACGATATGGCCAGTTATGTGTTGACGAAAAACAAACAAAATTTTTTTCACATATCAAACATATGTAAACTGTAAAGCCGTAAAGGTTCTTTACAGTTTAATGTAAGACTTATATTTGAATGCGGATGAAAAAAAAACATATGATAACTTAAACAGCGAAAGGAATAATCTCCGTAATGTGTAATTTTGCACAAGAAAATATAAATAAATATATGCATACATCATGCTGAAAATTGAAATGTTGTTTGTTTATCATTTCAAAGTAACAAAAATTTCACTCGCGAACACCAGTTGTTATAATTTAACTCGTTATATTTTAATTTATAATAAAACAAACATCCTTTGTTTAAAACAAAATGAAAATTTATCCATATTAATTAACAGCAGCCATGTATATATTTAAATAGTAATACAGATTTCTGACAGGTTATATGGCCGTATATAAACGATAACCCGAGCCGCCAAGTAAGAGTTATATTGCAAACAAAATTATATCGGCCATATATCCTGTTAAAAATCATTATAACGAATTTACAATACCGCAGAAAAAAGAGAGATTTCTTGATAAATTGACAGCAGCTGTGTATATTATTTATATAAACGCCAATTAAAACTGACGTATCAAACTTGCAGTAACAAACGTGCAGTATTATAAAGATTTTTTATACTGCACGTTTGTCACGTCACTTTTCATTGGAAAATCGTGACATTTTTATAGTTTTATTTACACTGTTTCTGGCAATTTACTAAGAAATCTCACTTTTTTCTCAAAAAAGGGAAGTTCGCGGTTTTATAAATTCGTTATAAATATTTCTGACTTGTTAAATGGTTGTAGGCAATATAACCATCGCCCAGCGGGTCGGATGTCCAAACAGTCGTTTATATGGGGCAATATTACCTGTCAAAAATCTTCATAACTAATAATATAAACGTCATGATTATCCAATGAAAATCGACTTTACATATTTAATATATAGATGGATATTGAAGTTTTTTCTATAGATACATGATTTATTTTCATTGAGTGGTATGAAAATAAATATTTCATGAGTGGCGGTAGCCACGAGTGAAATATGGTAACTTTCATGCCACAAGATGAAAATAAATCATGTATTTATAGAAAAAAACTTGAACTTCCTGTTTATTATATAGAGGATATTTGTTTAGTTCAGTGTAAGATCGGAATATATTTCACCGAGTGAGCACCAAAAGGTATATTTCACGAGTGGTGCAGCCACGAGTGAAATATGAACTATTGGTGTTCACAAGGTGAAATATATTTGATCTTACACTAAACTAAACAAATTTTCTTTTTATTATATGCAAAGACACGTTTTAAAAAGACATTAATCCTAATACTGAATTAAAAACGCGCCAAATAATAATATGTTTGTCTAAAGAGTAAAAGTTTATTATGTTTCGTGAAAATATAGTCCACATTTCACTCAAACGGAGAGCAACAATGAAAGCAACATTTTCAAATTTGAATATTGACAGTATACTTACACCCTAAAATAGCCTGAAGAATGAGGGATGGTTATCTGCCCCCAGATTTTTTGACTGGTATTGAGAAGAAGCTCCGCCAGAATATTGGCTTTAACTATGTTAAGTGTTTAAAATATCTGACAACACTGGCAGCCGCTGCTGCTAAATCTTCAGTCTCTGCGGTTCTATATACAGTCGTTCTTCCTCTGTTTCTAGTATTGCAGTTTCTATATTAAGTTCCCACCCCGCCCCTCAATTTAAATCACGCCTGTTTCATTAGTACTTTCAACAGGGGCAGTTCCAATGACTGTTCTTTTTTTTAAAGGAACCGTTTTCGTAGGTTTACCACTATCACAATTGATATTATCAAGGCAATCGGGATTTTCATCGCGAAACAAGTCTATATTGTTAGACGACAGACCGCCGGATCCTGTACGTGTCGTGTGATTGTGTTCCGGTTAAGCATGATCGTAACCTTATATTCACCTTCGTCTACGCAAAATTCGTGAATATAAACAAGAGCTATACACAATTTTCGCGGTACATGTATTCAAATGATAACACAACGCAATCGTTAATAACTAACGAGTAAGCAACGAACGATTGCTTAACTACTGCTTTCGAGATACCCGCGCTAGTCTCTCGTTAACCAACCCTCCGTCAATCGTTAGCACGTTCGTAAACGCAAATATAACGATAGCTTCGAGATACTAACCAGATATATTAGTTGATTTTTTATCGCTAAGTGTCGTTCTCAAAAATTTACTATGTATGCGCTCAATATTTTTACACTCACAATTGCCTATTATTTCGGCGCCATAATTTAGAATTGATCTCAGCAAAAGAATAAAATAGTTTACATTTTTCCTGTGTAGATAGGTCTATTTGATTAAAAACAACAAAGTAATTATGTACAGCAAATAACGAATGTTGAGCAAGCTTCTTTTGTGTACTATTGATGTGACCGTTTTTTAATAAAATAATTCCTAGACATTTTAATGGTGTCACTAGTGTTAGTGTTTACGTTTAAATTTAGACTTTTGCAATAATTTTGAAAATCATTAAGAAATGACTCTAGCGCTTCCGGCGAATGGGCTGCTGTTGGCTGAGAATAAGAATATTGTATTTTAATTCTTTTCCGAAATTGAGGAGACTCAGATTTGCTTACAATATTGGTTTGCTCTTTTAAATTATATGAGTTGTATATGTTTGATCTTGTTATAATTGCTTTTGCATTATAATTAACAAACTCTTGTCTATCATGAATTCGTTAAATTGAAGTCGTAAAGTTGAATTCGTGAAGTTAAATTTGTTTTAACTTTATGAATTCAAGAACTTGAAATTGTGAATTCATGAATGTGAAATTTTGAATTCATGACGTTGAAATCGTGAATTCGTGAAGATGAAATCTTGAATTAATGATGATGAAATCATGAATTCGTGAAGATGAAAACGTGAATTCTAGACGTTAAAAACGTGAGTTCATGATGTTGAAATCTGAAATCGTGAAGTTGAAATAGTGAATTCGTTAAATTTAAATCTTGAAATGAAATTCGTAGAGTTTATTTTGTTTTAAATTTATAAATTTATGAATTTAAAATCGTGAATTCAAAAACTTCAAAATGTGAATTCGTAAAGTTGAAAATGTTCAAAACAAAATCTAGAAAGATGAAATCGAGAATTCATGAAGTTGAAATGTCCCTACAGGTCTCTCATTGGTTTCCGTGTGTCCTTATCATTTTGGTTCCAATTGGTGTAGTTGTCGTCACTGTTGTTGTTGTTGTGTGTATATATCATGGTTAGCTCTAGAATCTATTTAACCTAAAAGATATGCATTCTGTTAAGCAATTTTGATATATTCTTGCCGATTCATTTTTTAAAACAAATTCTTAATTGACATCTCGTTAATGTACCTAACGGCTACCATGGCGAGGTCATTCATTGTGTGGGAAGGTCATAATATTTAAGAATGTTACTCAACGGGAAGTCAATATTGTTTTAAATGTAATGACCGATTGTCATAAGTGGGTGTCAAAATACCATTTTTAGGTTTTATTCACGGTTATATATAAATGCTTCAAGATAGAAAACTTTGCGAACGTTCTGGGGATGTAAACCAAACCAAATACTTGGTTGTTATGCATTTAATGAATTATAAACACACGAAACATACGATTGTTTTTTGATTGGACGATTCACCTATGATCAATAACAAGGGCATGTTTCATGCATTTGATGCTAACCAGCCTTACCCGTAAATATAGCGCACATGAATCATACCATAGAGACGGGACTGTTCTACGCTTTCAGATACGGTCGTTGTTTGATTTCATTTTATATAGCTGTGGCAAATAACAAAAATTCTACTTTTAATACAATGGCTTTGACTGCTGGAATTATAATAATTAACGCTGTCTTATTCGGAACAGTTTACTCAAACAAATGCAATTCATTTGAAATAAGCAAGGACAATCTTAATAAAGCTTTGATCGGTCATTCCGTGTTAGAAGTTAATGATAAAAACCATCACGATTGTGCGCGAACCTGTATGTCAATGTCCGTCTGTAAATCGTTCGACTTTGACAGAAACGAGCACGTGTGTAAATTAAACGATGTTGACCAGTCGTCCGTTGATCCGTCGGAGTTTGAAACAAAGCGAGGCTCTATATTCTCTGATATCAGCGAATGGCCTAGCGTAAGTATCTCAATTTATTAATTGATACGATATGTACAACTGTTGGAAACGGAAATGATACAACATTTTATACCTCTCTTACATTTGAGATGTATAATGACATATGCATTTTTTCTCATACTTGTAATGGTAATGATATTTTCATAACTTACATTTTATTGTGCAAATGATAAAATTTCGAGGAATCATCTCAGAAGTTTCTCTTTCACTCATTGCCAATAAAATAAAATCATAAGAAAAATCATAAGCTTACCTAATCGTGTCTCATTCAGAAAATACACATTTAATAGTTCTTGTAATTCAACAATACATACATACTATTTATAGAGAATGGTTGGAAGTTGTGGCTCAAAGCCGTGTAAAGCGAACCAAAGATGTTACCAAAATGTTGCTTCACATGTGTGCAAAGACATAAGTATGTAAAAAACTTTCATTTTTATACAATTAGTTGTTATTGAACTAAATGTTGTATAATTTTTTCAAGAAATATTTACGCAATAGATTTTGTTTGATAGATGTCATGTTGTGAAACGTAAAGCCCTTGAAGACATGTACAAAAGTTTTTTTTTATAGTAGAAAAAGGACTCTTCTTAAATCCGCCCGACTGATACGTTTACGTATTGAAGGAACTCAACTATGTTTACATTGATATAAAATAGGATACTTGATCACGATTTATAATTAAACGTTTCATTTTCAAAAATGATCATTCAGAAATTGGCATTTTATTTGTAAAGTATTAATTATTGTTTAGACAATACATTATTATTATTATTATTTCTAGCCTGTGCTTTTGATCAGAAAATTGGAAATGGTGAAATACAGACTATAACTCCTGACGAAAACAAGTTTCTCGACGTAGCTCAAGTAAAATGTGACGAAGGATATGTTCCTAGTCAACAAGAGGTGAAATGTGAGGCTTCGGGACAATGGCAGTCTGCAACGTGCACGAAAGAAAAATGTAACGTATTTAAATATTGCTGTTTTTTTTTCTTTTCTTTATACTTTTTCTAAATTAGCCATGACGTCAGAATAAAAGTTGTCTTACTTGCGAGATCGTCTTTCAAAACATTTCCCTTGGCACTTAAAATGATTATTCAAATAAATAAATATTTTATTATCTAAATGTTCTTATATATAAACAGAATATATATAGAGGATATATGGGATAATGTCTTTCAGACAGTTAATTCTTTTTATTTAATCAAGCTATGGATTTTGTTTTTCCCAATAGTAAATAATGAAAAACAGGCAGGTACATTGCCACTATGATTACTTTAGAATTAGTACAGATCTTACAAACGGTATATTATTTTTTAGAATATTATAACATTTGTAAAAAATAAAACAACATTATTAGATGATAACTTTCTTCCCTTTATTGGCTTATTTAAGCAAAATTTCTCCTGATATTGTTTTTATTATCGTTTCGAAATGAAATGATAGTCTTTGATGACATATTTTCTATTCGGAGGTGAGTTTAAGAAAATCTTAATTACATCTTCAGTTCTTCAATTTTAAGCAAAATTTCTGATTTTTGACTACTCCCTAACTCTACCTTCAACTTTGTTTTCTAACTTACATGTAAAGTTTGCAATTTGCATCATGCATAGAACTAAACATTTACTAAAAAAGTTTTATACTGTAGGAAGGAACATGGGTATAGAAAAAATGGCAATGTCGCAATACTTGTCATAGAAAATAAGAATGATTTCACTGTTACATTTACCTCCCTGGAAAATTGCAATTTGATTTTTGTGCCGAGGTCGAAATTACGTCATAAAAAGACCTTAGGTATGGTAAGATTTTCCAACCATGTATAAACATTATGACGAAAGTGTATAATAGAAAAACGTCACTTTTGATGTTTTTATTTACACAATTTATGGAATTAATTGTAAAAACACTTGCATGAATAATCTATTCTTGTTACAAATACTGTTTTGATCTTTTCCTAGTACCAAGTGATTGTAAAGAAGTCCTTGATAAGGCTCCTGGGGCGAAAAGTGGACAATATGAGATAAAACTATGGAAATCTGGGAAGATTCTGACCGTGAATTGTGACATGGAAACCGACGGCGGAGGTTGGACGGTATGAAGATTCTTTTATTCCAATGTTTAATTAGCAAATTGTTCTTTCCTGGCTCACATACTCACATGATAACATTCATTTAACTCATGATGTGATATTTTTGTTCAGTACGAATAACCAATCAAATAGTGCCAAATAAACGTCATATCAAATTGTATTTTATTTCAATTTTCAGGCATACTTTCGCTGTAAAATTCCACAGAGTATATTTGTTGGTTTTAATACTCGTATAAATAACGATATTTCCACACTTACATATGATGGACTCCTTTCATCAGTATTCATTTAAACAGTCGGGCTTGTTTGGGGAAAACCTTATTTTTCATCATTTCCCTGGGGAAATGTTTTAGAAATTTTAAAAAAATCTTTTAAAGGTCAAAAAGTTTTGAAGGTAAAATGAGTCAATTTTTAATGGGGAAGATAAATGATAAAAAGGACAGGGGGTCTTTTCCAAACAGAAAAATTTAAAGAAAAAAAATTTTGCCCATCTTTTTTTTTTGAAAGGGAAATTTTTAACCTTATTTTTTTTTAGGCCAGACTTTAAAAAACCTTAAAATAATTTTAAAAAAAAACTTTTAAACTTCATTTTATAAACAAATACTGTTAAACGAACTTCCGGTTGGGGCAATTTTTTTTTCGGCCAAAATTTTTTTGCCCTTTTCATTTTTTAAATAAAAAATATGGGTTAAAACGAACAAGGTTATGGGGAATTGTCGCTTAAAAAGGGAAACTTAAATTTTTTTTAGTCAAATTTGAAAAAAGAAAAAAATAAAAACCTTTAAATAAAACCCAAAAAAATTCCCAAAATTGGGTTTTTTAAAATTTTCCCCGGGCTTTTAAAATTTAATTTTTTTTGGGAGGGGGAAAAAAATGGGAAGAAAATGGAAAATTTTTGGTTTTTTTATTAATCAAAAAAGGAAAAACGAAAGGGCACCCCATGGGAGTTTAGAAACAAAGTATAAAAATTTTATGAGCAATTGATAATTAAAGGAGTAAAACAAAAACTGAAATAGCAAAGAATTTTAAAAAATCCAAATAGTTTACGCTTCTCTGGGGTATGTGTCTTAAAAAAGAAATAAATGACTAATTTTCTTAAAAAAAAATGCTCTTCATATTGGAGGGACGATAGGAAACAATCAATTTATTATATGTAAATTTGTTCGCTTTAAAAAATCTCCTGATACAAGGGACTAATTCGCTATATGCTTCCAAGGAACCCTGATATAAGGAAACAGATTTTGAATGTCTTAAATAAGTTCGTTATAAGCGGAGTTTACTTATAAAAATTCGTAAGCGCTCAACCTGTTTGCGTTTATTCTAGCTATTTCATAGGCGAATAGACGGGTCATTGGACTTTTATCGCAACTTTACAGAGTATGAGAATGGCTTTGGGAACGTTGATGGAGAGTTTTGGCTAGGTATGTAAAAACTTTTGCATTACTTATAGCATTTACAGTTTAAAACAAATGTAGTACAGTTATTGCGTAGTTACCTAAGGTACAATAGAGAAAATAAGAATCCCTAAAGAAATTAGGCCGCAATTAAATAACACGCACGGCATTTGTTGCAAGCGTAACATGAATATGGGTTTCGTTACAATAGAACAAATATTTTGCTTACAGTAAACAAAAAGTTTAATTAACGAAAACACTTAGAATTGTTCTCGTTGACCGTGATGCATTGCTTATATTAGTTGTTGTAATGTGTATTGGTAAACATATTAAGTTGTTGTTGAAGTCAATTGATAGACATAAGTTGTTGAAGTGTTTTTATAAACATAAGTTGTTGAAGTCTATTGAAAGACATATGAGCCGCGTCACGACAAAACCAACATAGTGCGTTTACGACCAGCATGGATCCAAACCAGCATGCGCATCCGCTCAGTCTGATCAGGATCCATGCTGTTCGCTATCAATTTCTCTAGTTGTAATTGGGTTGGTAAGCGAACAACATAGATCCTGATCAGACTGCGCGGATGCGCAGGCTGGTCTGGATCCATGCTGGTCACAAGCCCATTATGTTGGTTTTGTCGTGACGCGGCTAATATGTTGTTGAAGTATTTTTGATAAAAATAAGTTGTTTTAAGTTTATCAATACACATATTTAACTGTCAAAGTGTATTAATAAGCATAAGTTTGTTGAAAGTATATTGATAACATAAATTGTTTGAAGTTCAATTATCATAAAAGGCAACCTTCGCCAGGTTTAAAAATGTCCTTAAATAGAACCCAATGTTATAATTATTGTAACGGTTTGTTAATTTAGTATATATGAATGTTTAAGACATAATTCTACTAAAGATCTTTGGTAAATTTCTAAATATCTATGTTTACATTTGATATATTTTGGCAGGTTTAAAGTATATACAAGAAAACTAGCTGAACAAGGTTTCTACACAGATATTTGTCTTGGCAATGACAAGAAATGATAGTACAACAGGAAGCATGAAACTTGTCCAGGCTTTATAGTTAACAGATGGAACAAATTATACACTAAACATTGGGTCATGCACACGTTCTGGAATGAGATGTAATTTATGCTGACAGTTTTTGTCTTCTTTTCTTATATATTCTGTACGCTTAGCTAAATGAAGGCACAACAGCTTTAAAACCAATACAAAGTAAGCTGTTGACAGCACAGCAGTTATAGTATGAGGCAAAAACAATCTCAAATTTTCATAGCAAAAAGTAAGACTAGTGAATAGAGTCTCTCACAACTATTTGACACAATGTTTTACTTGCGATGTTACATAGATTATTCTCTTTTTAAAGGTAAATAATGACTAAAATATGTTTTTATTTTTGGTTCTCAAAAGCATTTTATTTTTTCTCAAAACACTAGTCATTCACTGATAACTTGAACCATTTGTTTCATCTGTTGGTTTTGGCAATTAATACAGATATAGTGGTTGAAGTCAGGATATAAAGTCAGAATATATCCTTGTCTATATTTTGTGCCTACGTCTATTCACGCATTTTCAAATCTAGCTAAATGCCGTTTTCCGGTACTTTCTGTACATAGCTCAGGGGTATTCACCGAATGGATTGTAATAACAAACTCATTGTTTTTGGTCTTTTTTAATTATAAGAGAAATAAAAAAGCTATTTTTTTGTAAGAACATAATTTAATATCATTGTATTAATTATTTCATGCAAAAAATAAAGTAAAAACTCAAGTTTTCGCAGAAAATATCTCTTTTTTATTGTGGAAGATGCCACTACGACTGTTTTAATTTTATTGATTTTCGTTATGAACATTTTTCTTTTTGAAAAATTTGTAATAGACTTTTTAAGGAACATTGATAATTTTCAAACACATCAGGCTTTTTTTCAACTTTAACAGTAAAAAATGACAGAAAGATCGACATATCTTGTAATTCAGTCAAACTTGTATTAAGCGACCGCCCAAGGGAAACACCCAACACGGTCGCTTAATGAAACGGTATCTAAAGACAAAGCATGATAAAATGTCAAAATTTACACGACACCTTTCTTTTGTGGTGGGAATGTTTCTCAACTTCATTTATATAAATGTTTAATAATTAGAACGCTACGATTATCTAAATGGATGCCAATGTAAAAAAATAACTGTAGTGTAATGTAAGTGTATTTGGTGTAATTCCACAGAGCTAAATCCGTAACGTACCGAAAAATGGTGTTTAGCTAGGTTTTCGAAAACGTCAATGACAAATAATTTCACATTTATCGCTACTTTCGTCAGGTTATAATCATGTTTTGAAACCATAATTCTTTTCTAATGTTATTCGTTTCATTGGCGCACAGTTTCTTTAAATTATGAATGTTTTAAACAAATAAAAGACGACAATATTATAATAACAAAAGAATAGTATAATAATCAGATTGGCAATTCCTATCTTATTTATAGCAGAACCAATTCATGTCTGAATTTTTAATGTTGCTATATTTTGCTTGATATAAAATATTAAATTTCGATATACTGTCAATTAAGAGATCGTCTTTGAGTGTTTGTTTATACATAATATTATAGTAATTTCAATGTGTTTGTGAAGAAAGCAGTAAATATGCACAATGTAACGCTTATCATAATGTTCTACACCCAGAAGATGACTACTTAACCTTGTCTCTGAAAGAGCAAAGTTTCCCACTGACTGGTTTAGAAGACCAACACAATAAATAGCAAATATTTACTGACCTGATATTGGACCTTCTTTTCCAGAATATATAACAATTGTATATAACATCTGCGATGAACCGGATGATGTGTTTGTATGATTGTGGTGGGGATAGAAACTCGCTGTTTATGAAATTTGGCATTGTCAACATGCAAACTGCCTTGATAACAAAGTGTGACAATGACTTAGCTAGAACTAATTAATATTGTCTTTTTATCCCTAGGTACATCTAATAGCTTTGAGTATAATAATCAACAGTCATTTTCAACTTACGACCGTGATCTTGACGGCAGTATAAATAATAACTGCGCCGCGGACAGACATGGAGCCTGGTGGTATTATAGCTGTACTCGTGTCAATCTAAATGGATACTATGCGACGCCAGGCACGGAATGTGAATTCCCCGGTGCCGATATTGGTGTCTGTGGACACTGTCATTATGGGTTTGATGAACGTTTGTCATTGAGAACGTCATCAATGATGATAAAAAGAAAATAAGATAAGTAATCAGAAGAAGATTTCATAAATTCACAGAATTGAATGATCGCACTCAAAAGAACATTTTTATATTATCAGGGTTTTTTGTATCAGACATGGTTTAATAAAATTTTTATCTATGATTGACGTATGCTGTGGATCATTTACATTTTCAGTTATTTAAAAATATAAAATATTTAAAATAACGTGAAATCATATAATCAGTTGAAATATTATCATCACCAGACAATATGTAATTCTTTTTCAGCAGGTTATCACGTTACAAAACGAAATGAAAAAAAAAAAAAAAAAAAAAAAAAAACATTTTTTTTTTAAAATCCAACTTTTGTGTTTGTTGAAATGTATTTTTTATTTTGTTAGATTTTTTTTAATCAAACTTATTTTTCAATGAAAAGCTTGAGGCATTGTCATATTTTATATTCAACAATATTTGTGTTTTCTACAATAAATGTGTTTATTAATTAACAAAAATAAGCTACTGTAAGAGTGAAGAAATTTAGAAAAAGCCTAGCATATTACGATCAGTTCTAGTTTTATAAAACAATGAAAATAAAATCAGGATCATTTGATCCTGACCCGGATCTTTTCTTTGTGAACAAGGGGTCTGACCAAAAGGTGCTAGGCCAAAACAGTTATACGCAAAGGCAGTTTCTTAGCCTACAGTCCATTAAAATAGTGTCGAATTTAGACAAGATGTTAAGTAGCCTGAGGGAAAGCACAGGGATAAGACGCTAGGATAATATCCGTTACTGCTACCCACCCCCCCCCCCCCCCCAAAAAAAAAAAAAAAAAAATTAAAGTCAATTTCTACATTTACTATTGATAAGAACAATAAAACTAGATAATTTTCATTATACATCTATAGTATTAGTTATACAAGGGAAGTGGTAGGGGATAATATGCAGTTTTTTCCAGGATTTTAGGAACATGACCCATACCCATGGAATTGGGTACTTGAGCGATGCTTTGTTATATATTGGGAAAATGCATTACTTTTGGAGTGATTGAATGAATGCAAACAATCACTGTCTAGGATGCTATCTTCATACGTTTGAGCACCATAGCATTGAAGAGCCCCTTATTTCATTTTTTTAAGAACTTCGTATTAAATATTTTTATTTTGTAACTTTTAAATGGGAATTCTATCTTGTGGATTAGAAAAATAATATACTATAGTCAATTGGGAATATGGCCGAATATCCGCTATAAAAAGGCAAAGAGAAATCCCTTAATATCGGATCAAAGCGTCTTATTCCTGTGAGGTAGACCTGAAATTCTGATAAAAGTAAGGTAATCCTTTCAGATTTTAAACTATGGTTTAATTGGAATTAGTCATTTGACAAAAAGTAGTTCAATCACTGATACAAGCAGTTTTGACACGTATCTTGTTGCAAAATTACACATATTTTTATTGTATTCTGTATGGTTATATCGTTTATATTTTTTATATATTTTCATCGTTCATTATTGGTATGTGAAAATGGTAAAAACAATTGTTTATTCTATGATTTTATATTAATCGCCTAGATCAATACATGTATATACTTTCATATTGAATGGTTGTTGTGTAAAAATTGTAAAACAATTGTACTATTAGCTCGACTATTCGATAAGAATAAATAGAGCTATTGTAGTCACCCGAGCGTTGGCGTCGGCGTAACCACTTATGTTAAAGTTTTTGTAATACTTCAAATATTTTCAAAGTCCATTAACATATGGCTTTGAAACTTTGAACACTTGTTCACCATCATAACCCAACCTGTAGACAGGAGGAGGTAACTGTATCAAGCATTTTGACAGAATTATTCTCCTTTTTCAACTTTGAATTTACATTTAAGTTTGCGTACCACCTCAGATATTTTCATATTTCATTGACATCTTGCTTTGACACAAGGTGAAATTTTATACACTTCTTTGTGAGCACAATAGGACTCTCTCCACGGCCTATAACATAGATTTGTAAAAAATAACTATTTTATGAACTTAGAAAATTTTTAATTATCAAGGCTCCTTTGCTATCAAGCACTTAGAATTGTCGAGCGTTGCTGTCCTACCGACAGCTCTTGTATATATGTTTCTACATCATTGTGCTGACAAATATATACTTTCATGTTCAAAAATTGTTTATGTATGGTTCTACATAAAATGTGCTGACAAATATATACTTTCATGTCTGACAAATATATACTTTCATGTAGAATAATTGTATTATGTATGGAACTACATCAAATGTGCTGACAAATATATAATTTCATGTTGAATAAGTGTATTATGTATGGCTCTACATCAAATGTGCTGACAAATATATACTTTCATGTTGAATAAGTGTATTATGTATGGCTCTACATCAAATGTGCTGACAAATATATACTTTCATGTCTGACAAATATATAATTTCATGTTGAATAAGTGTATTATGTATGGAACTACATCAAATGTGCTGACAAATATATAATTTCATGTTGAATAAGTGTATTATGTATGGAACTACATCAAATGTGCTGACAAATATATAATTTCATGTTGAATAAGTGTATTATGTATGGAACTACATCAAATGTGCTGACAAATATATAATTTCATGTTGAATAAGTGTATTATGTATGGAACTACATCAAATGTGCTGACAAATATATAATTTCATGTTGAATAAGTGTATTATGTATGGAACTACATCAAATGTGCTGACAAATATATAATTTCATGTTGAATAAGTGTATTATGTATGGAACTACATCAAATGTGCTGACAAATATATAATTTCATGTTGAATAAGTGTATTATGTATGGAACTACATCAAATGTGCTGACAAATATATAATTTCATGTTGAATAAGTGTATTATGTATGGAACTACATCAAATGTGCTGACAAATATATAATTTCATGTTGAATAAGTGTATTATGTATGGCTCTACATCAAATGTGCTGACAAATATATACTTTCATGTTCAATAAGTGTATTATGTATGGTTCTACATAAAATGTGCTGACAAATATATACTTTCATGTCTGACAAATATATACTTTCATGTAGAATAATTGTATTATGTATGGAACTACATCAAATGTGCTGACAAATATATAATTTCATGTTGAATAAGTGTATTATGTATGGCTCTACATCAAATGTGCTGACAAATATATACTTTCATGTTGAATAAGTGTATTATGTATGGCTCTACATCAAATGTGCTGACAAATATATACTTTCATGTTGAATAAGTGTATTATGTATGGCTCTACATCAAATGTGCTGACAAATATATAATTTCATGTTGAATAATTGTATTATGTATGGAACTACATCAAATGTGCTGACAAATATATAATTTCATGTTGAATAAGTGTATTATGTATGGCTCTACATCAAATGTGCTGACAAATATATACTTTCATGTTGAATAAGTGTATTATGTATGGCTCTACATCAAATGTGCTGACAAATATAAACTTTCATCGTTCATCATGTATAATTATTGTGTGAAAAACTGCAAAACAATTGTCACTATATTTTATGCTTCTATGTTAAATACGTAGACAAATACATACTTTCATGTTGAATAATTGTTGTGTGAAATCTGTAAAACAATTGTATATTATATGCTTCTGAGTTACATGCATAGAAATATGTAATAGAAAGAGCATCGAAACACGAGGCTATCTGATTTGTACGAGGGGTGTAGACCCGAGTATAAATCAGATCGCCGAGTGTTTCGATGTTCTTTCTCTTTTGTATCATAGTCAAACATAAAAACAAGTTCCCTGTTGTCACAATATAAAACCCCAGAAAAAAGTAACCAATGAACGAGCATCTGAATATGAAATTTCTGTCGCTTTCCCTTTCTCTGTCGTCCCCAGCAAAAATGAGCCAATCAATGCTTGCTCTGGAGTGCGGGTAACTAATACCTGCACTCCAGTTAACGCAATGTGCATGTATATGTATACGATTTAACTCTGACACATTTTCAACAGAAAGGTCCCAAAACTATGATACAAATATACTTTTATAGTATATTGTCAGTATGTGAAACTTGTAAAGCAATTATATATTTTATGGTTCTATATTAAATGTATTGACAAATATATACTTTCGTTGTTCATGGTGTACAAGTATTGTTTGAAAACTGTAAATCAATTGTTTATTGTATGCTTCTTCTTTAAACATCTAGAAAAAATATACGGTTGGTGTCTGTATATGATTGTTGTGTGGGGACTAATATCGATTATCTATGACTTCTAGAAAATAAAGCTGCCAAATATTATTTGCCGAACTTGGGATCGCTATTTCCCGTTAAATTAGATGTGGTAAAGAACTTACAGCAGGTAGCACCTTTTTCGTCTGCAAAAGTCAACGGTATTTTTGTGTAGTAAGATTAGATAACCAGATTTAAGTTAAGCACTGAAAATTCTATATTTGTTTAGTTTTTCCCAAAACATCAAGCTTCAACTGTGGACAGATAACAGGCGAAGAAATGCAGTTAATGCTTTAACATATTCTATACTCGTGTATATTCATCTAAAGGTGTCAATCGATCTAATTATAACAGTCATAATGTATTTAAAATTAAACTAATCTAATAAAGACTGTGATATCAACTTAAAATATCAACCGACTTAATAAAACCTGTTATGTCGTATTTGATTATACATGTAGGTTGCAAAAGAACACTAAAAACTACGAACTTCTTTGCATCAGTCATTTCTCTACTGACAGTAAAACAAATTATGACATAAAAAGCAAATGCCATTTTACACAAGCAACAAAAAATGCAATCAAAGCTGCAATGGCTCACGGTAAACACATGACGTCCACGTCACCGTCATAATTTTACAGCGTCACACACGTTTTCACAACTTTTTAAAGTATATCCCATTAAATTCAATGCATCGCCTTTGGCGGTCAACACACTTCCTAAATGTGACCCTGTAAAAGTCACTTAATTGGAATTGTACGAATAATTTCGGACACGGCATTCTGAAAATCATGATATTGTACGTACTTCCGCCCCTTCAACCATTTTAGTTATACTATAATATTGTATTTGGGTAGTGAACGATCCAATTAAGAAACTCATATTATACATTGTATTTAAAATTCAAACACTCTTATTAATACTGCGGTATTATATTTAAGTATCAGACCATTTTATTGATAAGTCGTATTTTCTTTAAATATAAACTGATTCAGATATTCAGACTGTTATCTCAACCTGCTCAGCTTTTCTATAAGACAGATATTATGATTCCGAGTTATTAATAGGAGCATGGATGTTTTGATTCCGAGTTATTAATAAGAGCATGATATAATATAGGTCAGATGTCTTGATTCCGAGTGATTTATACATATGTAAGAGCATAATGTAATGTAGGTCAGATGTCTTGATTACGAATTATTATTAGGAGCATGGATGTCTTGATTCCGAGTTATTAATAAGAGCATGATGTAATATAGGTCAGATGTCTTGATTACGAATTATTATTAGGAGCATGAATGTCTTGATTCCGAGTTATTAATAAGAGCATGATGTAATATAGGTCAGATGTCTTGATTCCGAGTTATAAATAGGAGCATGGATGTCTTGATTCCGAGTTATTAATAAGAGCATTTTAGTAATATAGGTCAGATGTCTTGAATCCAAGTTATTAATAAGAGCATGATGATTCATAAGTCAGATGTCTTGATTCCGAGTTATTAATTAGAGCATGATGTCATATAGTTCAGATGTCTTGATTCTGAGTGATTAATAAGAGCATAATGTAATTTAGGTAAGATGTCTTGATTCAGAGTTATTAATAATAGCATGATGTAATATAGGTCAGATGTCTTGATTCTGAGTTATTAATAAGAGCATGATATAATAAAGGTCAGATGTCTTGTTAAGAGGAAAAAATAAGAGCATGATGATATAGAGTCCAATGTCTTGATTCCGAGTAATTAATAAGAGCATAATGTTATATAGGTAAGGTGTCTTGATTCCGAGTTATTAATAAGAGCATGATGCAATATAGGTCAGATGTCTTGATTCCGAGTTATTTGTAAGAGCATAATGTAATATAGGTAAGATATCTTGATTCCGAGTGATTAATAAGAGCATGATGTAATATAGGTCAGATGTCTTGATTCCGAGTTATTTGTAAGAGCATAATGTAATATAGGTAAGATATCTTGATTCCAAGTGATTAATAAGAGCATGATGTAATATAGGTCAGATGTCTTTATTCCGAGTTATTAATAACAGCATAATGTAATATAGATCAGATGTCATGATTCCGAGTGATTTATAAGAGCATGATGTAATGTAGGTAAGATGTCTTATGAATTATTAATAAGAGCATGATATAATATAGGTCAGATGGCTTTATTCCGAATTATTAATCAGAGCATGGTGTAATAAAGGTCAGATGTCTTGTTAAGAGGAAAAAATAAGAGCATGATGATATAGAGTCAGATGTCTTGATTCTGAGTTATTAATACGAGCATAATGTTATATAGGTAAGATGTCTTAAATCCCAGTTATTAATAAGAGCATGATGTAATATAGGTAAGATGTCTTAATTCCGAGGAATTAATAAGAGCATGATGTAATATAGGTAAGATGTCTTTATTCAGAGTTATTAGTAAGAGCATGATGTAATATAGGTAAGATGGTTTTGAATTACATTGATCGGGATATCACTTGCAACTACATTTTTTTTTAAATTTCCAGCAGGTGTGGCATAATAAAGAACAAGCCCTTTTAAGTAATTCAATATATTTATCTAATATAAATGTACATCCACACAAAGGCAAACATACAAATTGAGGACATACATTTTGTTAATTTGAAAGTTTCAGTATTCCGTTTCCTTCGACAAAACTTTTGTTGCGATGGATACACAAAAAAATATCTATAATTTGAATAGATAAGTCACCTTTCCTTCCTGTATTTTTGTTGTTGATTTAATTCAATTTTAATTATATAATTCAATTTAATATAAAAAATATCACCTGTTAGAGCTTAGAAAGACAGCAAATCCATGCAGTATGTCTGTATTCTTTATTATGGCCTACTCAAATTTATGATTTTGTGTATGAAAGAATCAACAAAATCAATTTAAAAACTTGAATCTACAATTTCTAACCAATGAATAAGTTGGCTATTTTTCAACATGATCAACAAAGGCACACACTGACAAACATACTCATATTTTGCATTTTAAAAATTTAAAACAATCATTTATTTCAAAGTAGTTATAATGCTACAAAAATCAAGGTCATTGTTAAGTTTTAGCATACTTCCTAACAAACATTTGCAATCAAAATAAATCAGTCTTAATTTAAGATTAAAGCCAACACTTCATTACAAAGAACCATTCTTTAACATTTACAACTGACAACACTTGCGTACAATAATTCAAACAATGTCTTTTTACTGGCTGTACAGCACAGCACAGCGACCACAAACACAATAATCTGATCAGTTAACAATAAAGTAATACATCTGTTACAGAGAAGAACATTTCCAGTAATTGTACCAGTTATTACATTTTTATGACAAGAGCAACGTTAAAATTCGAAACTTAAAAGGGGCATTACTCAGAAAATGTAAGCTTTCACAATAATGTCCCTTGTCAAACTACTGCACAGCAAACATTCCAAGTTTCATTTTGATAACTAAGTAACGGGCTACATTAACAATTTTGCATGTCGACATCGACTACACATAGATTAATGACAACAAACAAGTTATCACATTATCTTGACTTTTTCTTCAAATGACTTCTATAGTATTTCTTAAAGCTATAGCATTAACAAGGTATACCAATTATAACTCATTTGTACAGTTAACAAAATAGTTCACCATTCAAACAATTAACCAGGTCTACCAATCACAAATATAGTATTAGCAATTATATGGTATACAAATAATAAATATGATACAAGTTAATAGGTATACCACCGTTCAATTTGACACCATTTAAACAGTTAACGAGTTACATATCTAATACCAGTTACAAAATACAACATCTTCCATGATGTACAACAATTATATAAATCTAATACAAGTAACGAAAATATCAATCCAATCTCACTGATTATGTGCAAAAATGATGAGCTAGTTCAATTACAGTTTCCGCTGATATACATGCAACTGATAATTTGTCACCTTAGTGCAATAACGTGTTAATTCCTATTAACTTAAATAGGAGTTAATCCGTAATTGCACTAAACTGACAAATCATACTAAAATAGTATGTAACAATGACTCCATATGGTATATGTAGTACAATAATTTTGATTTAGCACCGGAAAAGTTTTCTAAGCGTTTAGGATTTTTCGAACCATGTAGTTGAGGATGCCTCCATTTCTGAAATACACAAGCTCTACCTCTGTGTCGAACCGAGTTTTCACTTGGAATGTCTTGTCACCTGACACCTGTAATAAAACATATTCATTGTCATTTATTTATACTCTATGCACTGTAAATAGCCACATGAACACATTTGCCGATGTTTCAAAGTTCTACATTTTATCATTTTATGTTTAAATGTTGAATACTTCTTAAACCAGTGCCAGGGTTATGGACGGTAATTTTGCACTTTTCAGTACCGTCCATGAACAGCCTCGATTAAATCGAGCCTGCAGCATTTTAATTTTGTCATTCTTTAGGGATTCTGTTTTTCACTATTTTACAACCTAATTGACCACTTAGGTAGAGCATCACTAGGTGATGGCAGGGTGAAAATCATATAGTTAAAACTTCTGCAAAAATAAATTCATTTATTAAAATGAATTTTTAATATGCCGATTATATTATATTCCTGGAAGAGCAAAAAAAAAAGAAAAAAAGAACAAAACTTTTTTTCCAAATACTCACCTTAACCTCTACAGTTTGACCTGGTTGTAAATTCTGTGGTAGATCAACAGTGATAGTTTCTTTACCGGACAGACCGAGGCTGGTGGCATTCTGGCCGTCCAAATACTGGAATGGTATGATACCCATACCAACAAGGTTACTGCGGTGAATTCTCTCGTAACTCTCGGCGATGACTGCTTTCACACCCTGAAATTTATAGAAATAATATTTAACCCTATCTCCAGATCTATATCTTTATAGCTGAATATTAAATAACACGTTGTGCAACTGAAACTTGGGCATTTTCTAACTTTATAACATGATAACCAATTTCCATGTGTTGCATTTGACAGTTTATCGAAAGTGTTATTCACCAGGGCTGCATTTCATAGAAAGTCTTAAGTCTAAACTTTGTCTTAAGATCAAAACTTAGACAATTTCCGTTTAAAAAATGTCCTTACTTATAGCGACGTTTATGACAAGTTTTGTTGCAAAGAAAGTGTCCTTAACTCTTTATCTCTTCAATTTTTGAATAGCGATGCTAATGAACATTTAACACATCCCACAATGAAGTGCATGGATTTGTAGTTTGTAACTTTTAGACTCAACAGAATGACTTTAATTGCAATCTAAAATTTTTACTACAGATGAAAATATTTATTGAAATGATCTTAAGTTAGTCTTATAGTTTTGTCATTTGTCCTAAGACTTAAGATTCACTTAGGACTTTCTATGAAACGCAGCCCTCGTCATATTGTTAAAAACAAATTCAACGCCATTATAAAATGTGGCGCTAAATTTAACTGACTAGTATTTAAAACAAATTGATAATGGCATTAACTTATATATATTTAGCTGACCTATCAAAAATCAACAGTAAGTAAAACAACATACATCACACATGTACATTGTATGTACAAAACAAAGTCAGGCAGCATTCTTTCCGTCAAAAATACAAAGAACACACTAAAAAAGATATTTTGCAACACTTCCTTATGAACATTTACCCACTTTAAAAATGTTTGGAATGCTAAAAATATGTAACAGCCTCTGAGCGTTCTGTCCACTTATTTAGGGCATTTTTGTGTTAAAAAGGTAATTAGAAAACTTTGAAAAATTATGAAATAAATTAATATAATCAAAAAGCTGTTAAAGGCATTAATGCTTTTATTTTGATTTCATAAAAGTTTTTTATTGTAGTTTTCAAAAAGTTGATCATTAACCTGATATTGCTTCTCCTGCCTTGTGGTTTTTAGTACAGTCAAAGTGGTTTAGTATTTTGTATGGCAATCAAAATACTGCTTTGAAATTGTTTACATTTTAGCTTCTTTCATGACATATAAACTAACATTGCGCGCATTTTATTTAGGCAATAAGTATCTAACATGCTCAAAAACCATTATTTCAAAGTTAAAACACTCATGTTTGATCTTTCAAAAGAAAGAAAATTTCTGGTGCATAATGTGCCTATAAGTTTGGTGAATTTCCAAGTCTATGTACATCGCTCATGTGATTATTCAAAGAGGCCATAGCTTTGGACATTCACCTCATTTTCGGACACTTATTGTAGAATAAGAACAAGTTAAATATCACATGATTTATAACACTTAATTACATGCTTTTCTGTGATTTATAGAAATATATCAGTGAAATATAAAACTGATATTTTCACAGTTTCTAACAGTGAAAATATCAATATGATTTTTTTTTACTGTTTTGAATTTCAGCCTGTTGTGTTTTTTCAGTGAAATACCAGCGTGCATAGTGCTGGCAACCAACTTAATGATGTAACATCGTAATTGATGTCATATTGTATCATTATTTGGCGCGCTTTTCATTTTCTTCATATGACACTGCAGTACTGCTTGGTTCCAGGAAGCTGACTGGAAAGTCATTAATAAAAAGTGCAAGAACTTGTTTCGCAATCGAGCTTAAATAAATATTCTTAAATCATGATACATCTGTACTTATGCTTGACTTACCAGGATCCACGGTCCTTTGGCGGCCCAGTCACGCGATGAACCCGACCCATATTCCTTGCCGGCCAGGATAACTACCTGTTTACCCTCTTTCTTGTATCTCTCCGCGGCATCAAATATATCCATCTAATGTAAAGAAAAAAAACACCAAACATTTTAATCTGTTTTAGTCTTGATAACATTAAGACATTATTAAAATTGGTACATTGTATGCTTAAAATCTGATATGTCATATGCTTAAAATTTGGAATGCCATGTTTCAAAATTTGGAATGTTGTATGCTTAAAATTTGGTATGTGTTATGCATAAAAGTGGTATAATTCAGGCTCAAAATCTGGTAACTCCAAATTGGGGTTTATGAAAGCATATGACATACCAAATATAAAATACATCTGTCAATAACAAAGGTTTGCCTGCATGTGTGCCTGCTATTTTTGGCATTGGTGACCTTAACCTTGACCTAAATGTTCCCCAACTACACCAGAAGGAGGATTGTTTGTTTGTTTGTTTCATTTTACGCCTTTTCCCAACAATATTTCATTTTACGCCTTTTCCCAACAGTATTTCATTTTACGCCTTTTCCCAACAGTATTTCAGTCATATAGGCGGCTAGTTTCCTAACCATCGTTCCTGGAGAGTTACACCAGTACTAGACTACCTTCCTCCACGCTAAACTACCAAAGCATTTCCCGGGGATAGAACCAACGCCAGAGAGGTAACTGGATTAGAAGTCATGGATTCTAACCCCTTGACCAGGGAGGTGAACCACCCTAGACTTGTCCCTATTTAACATCAGTTGTTAAATAATGGCAGTGTGAGTGAAAGAATAAAAATTTTTTTTTTTTCTTAAAACCTTGACCTTTACCCAAGTGACCCCTAACTCAACCAAAAGTTAGAGGATCATTCATGGTATTCACTTACAAAATTGGAAGATCTCATTAAACAATTATTATCAGGAGACATTTGCAGAACTAAGTAGTTTAGCCATACCCTATTTTAAAAATGAATACAACCAAACACTGATATAACTATCTACTGAATTGGGAACCAACCTCTTCCTCAGTGGGCAAGTATAAAGTCCTGGCTCCTGGCTTGGACAGGAATTTATTGACAAGGCGAATATTGGCGAACGTTCCTCTTGCCATGACGGCATCATTTCCACGTCGTGATCCATAAGAATTAAACTCGCGTGGCGTAAGACTGTAAAATAAAAATGAACAAAGGGTCATTGTACTAGATCAATCAACATGAACTTTATTTTGTACCTTTACTTCTACTTGCCAATGTAGATTATGAAAATACATCCAAAACATATACAGAAGCAGGTGTCCGTATCTAAAACTATGTTACATAATGGAAATATTTCATACCAATGAAAACAACAACAAAAATGGTCAGGAAAAAAAAATCATGCAATTGGCATTTATAAACAAGACACTAAACAGAACATTCATTTTACTAAAACTAGTTAAAAAGGTATGAAAAGGAATTACAGACAAGTAATTATGGGTAATTATTCGATATATATATCCATGCATCATTGATATTTGTCATCCAATATCGATATATCGTTGATATGCTTAGCACTGAATCAATGACAACTCTACTGATACATACCCTCTGTTGGCTAGGTATCTTGCTGCTGGGCTGTTTCTGGCTATACTTCCAGCAGGGGAAATATGATCCGTCGTCACTGAGTCCCCAAAGTTCAGAAGCACATATGCATCTTTAATACCTTGTATTTTTGGCAATTCTCTTGTCTGTAAAAATAATGATTTGAGTTGTAGTTTAGTTTTTCAGGTACAAGCAGAAACCTATGTAGAAACCACCAACCTTCCACAGGCTACCTGGCCAGTATCCTCACATTAAAGTATCCTAATTCTCTTACAGGATTCGAACCTGTAAAAGACAGGGCAAGTGATTGTATATGGACAACCTTAACCACTCAGTCACAGAGACTTCAAGGTGCAAGGACACAGCAAGTCGTATGACAACATTTCAGCTGTCCTGGTGGAAAATGACCTCAGGTATTATGTCAGGCACAAACTCGTACCCGTGTCAACAAGGGTTAAAGTGACATTATGCCCATCAAATTGTAAATGGTAAATCTGAGATGACCCATGTTTGAACTCATCTGAGCAATTACCTAGACAAGCATCCTGACAAAGTTTGATGATGATTGACAGGCAAAATGTGACCACTGGAGTGTTAACGGACAAATGTGGACGGACGACAGACGACGGACATTCAATGATCCTAAAACCTCTCCTTGAGCTAGCTCAGGTGAGCTAAAAACCATGTGACCATCAAAAATTTGAAGCATGTTTCTATTTACTATTCAAGCAAGTATTTTAATGTCACTGAGGCTTACCATAGTTTCAAAGAAGGGCGGGCTTTGTATATATGTTGACTTAGTATCCCATGGATACAGGATTCCCTCAGGGGCATCTAATTTGTTCCATCTCTCATTTCCTTTCTGTAAAGATCAATTCATATACATGGTTATATAAATACCATACGTGAGTTTATATAAATTCCTTAACTATTGTTATATAAATTCCATACATGTAGTTATATAAGTTCCATACATGTAATTATATAAGTTCCATAGATGAGGTTATATAAATTCCACACAAGTGGTTATATTAACTCTATACATCAGGTCATATGAAGAAATCATAAGTGGATAGTTCAAATGGCTATAATTTACCTGCATCCTAGCATAAACTTCATTTAGCATGGATAGTTCAAATATAACTATATTATATGTGGATCCTAGCATAAATTTCATTAAGCATGGAAAGTTCAAATATAACTATAATCTACCTGGATCCTAGCATAAACTTCATTTAGCATGGAAAGTTCAAATATAACTATAATCTACCTGGATCCTAGCATTAACTTCATTTAGCAAGGAAAGTTCAAATATAACTATATTATACATGGATCCTAGCATAAATTTCATTAAGCATGGATAGTTCAAATATAACTATAATATACGTGGATCCCAGCATAATATTCATTAAGCATGGATAGTTCAAATATAACTATAATATACATGGATCCTAGCATAATATTCATTAAGCATGGATAGTTCAAATATAACTATAATATACGTGGATCCTAGCATAATATTCATTAAGCATGGATAGTTCAAATATAACTATTTATTTCATGCTTTCCAGTGTTTTATTGTAATATATCAGATAATTATATTCTGATAAACCACTAGTGAAATTTATAAAATATAATTTTCACTGTAGCCGGACTATATCTGAATGCGGATGAATAGAAAATCATAACGAAATGGAATAACAGGCAGAAATAAATGCTGTCATGCGTAAATTTTGCTTCTTTAGGAAAAGAAAGTCGATGTCACCAAACATCATGTTAAAAATGTAACAAAATTAGACAAAATTTAACAGAACTATATTTCAAAACTAATGATGTGACGTCATGATGTGATGATGTCACAAAGGAGAATGCGCGACATTACGCAGCAAAATCAGTAAAAAATACTTAAAATCACTTAAAAAGCATGAAATAAAAAGAAAATTTATTTGTTTTACATATAAGATTGAAATATATTTCATTCGTGAACACCAGCTATTATATTTTCACTCGTGGCTACGCCACTCGGGAAAATATTGCATCTGGTGTTCACTCAGTGAATTTATATTTCAATCTTACATGCAAAACAAACAAATATCCTCTATATTATATGTGAATCCTAGCATAATATTCATTAAACATGGTTAGTTCAAGTTTGACTACAACTTACCTCGATCCTAGCATAAACTTCATTAAACATGGATGGTATTACAAACTTGTTTTCCACAGTCTGAAAAAAAAATTCACAAACTTAACTCTATGTACACAAAAATAATATTCACCACTAGAAACAAAAATAATTATGTGTTGCCTAGAAGAATTTTCAAAATGGTCACATTCAATGACAAAGCTTAAATATGTACATAGCCTTCTCATGAAGAAATTTTATATAATTGGAGAATCTTGTTTTAAGTCTAGAAGACCTTGACTCACATGATCTGAAACCCAAGCAACACATAGAGGTATACAGAAAGTATGTTTGTTTGTTTTGTTTGTTTGGTTTTACAGGGTATCTGAACACAGTATAAGTCATATAGCGCTGAAACAGGAAAGATGATTTTGGCTTGGGTGTTACAAACTTCAAAGCAGCACCAGTGGTCAAAACCACAACATCTGCTGGAGCTAAGAGATGCTAAGAGTCCAGTTATTTCAACCCATTTAGTCGCCTTGTATAATCACACAGAGATAAATGGTGGCTGCAATTCTTATGCAAACCATTTAAGGCAACCCCTCAGCCACAAAGGGCTCAAGGTAACTATGATATATAATTAATATTGTTCACTGTATAAAATAAAATATGACTTATATCACTCACTGGGTATCAACAAATCATAAATATCGCACAATGTATATTAAAGGACAAATTATTCATAAACATTCAGAGGAACAATATCACTTACTGTAATCATGGAAAATGATAAATATCACTCACTGCACATAGTGTGATATATTTGATAGCACTCGCTATGTATCATTTTAGGAGCAATATAAAAAAGATAAATGTTACACATACAGACACATAACTGTAGCTTTAATGTTGCCTTTTTTGTAAACTGAATAATAATTCTAAAACCTTTATTAACTTTAATGAATGAAATAATCAGGAACTTACATGGATCTCGTCTCTAGTAGGCCATATATCTCTTAGGTATACAGGTTTACCCTCTCCATCAGTCCCTGTATAAACAAACACAACAGTCACTTAAATCCTTTAACTTAAGTTTAAATCCAAGAAAAAAAACCAACATACGAGGGTTGTCCCAATATTCTGTGACAAGATTGTTTAAAAGCTATCTAGTTGTCCCAATATTCTGTGACAAGATTGTTTAAAAGCTATCTAAAATAGATACGAATTTGTTATCTTAATATGTGATAAACCCATATAATTGAAGCGTTTCACAAACTTACATAGAAAAATATCAACAAACAACAAGTATATGCCGTTAATACCATGGCAACTATCCGAATTGCGGTGCGCGTCAAACACGGCGTTAAATCTATATAAGGCTTCTTTTTCAAATACTCTCAATGGCTTTCAACGCAATAATGATGCAGCTTTACCCATAAATCGTCAATTACAGACTACCCATAAATCGTCAATCACAGACTTAAATCATTGGTTGTTAAAGTCTGTTGAATGTTTGGATGACATACATAAATTTTTGCTACACACGAACATCCGGTCTGGTTGCACATAGCTGTAGGAAATAGGAGACGGAGATCGGTCTTCCTATTCATGTTTTCCTTATTTTCGTTTTATTTTGCAGTGTAGAACTCTGGTTCCGTTCATGCCGTTTGTACACAAATGTTCAGGATATGTTTCTAAACTGTTCTATTTGGTATATTTGTTGTAAATCGTAACATGTGTCATCTCGAAATAGTCACAAAACCTGAATGACCTGTTCACTGCGCCGCAAATTCTTCGAAAGTCGCCATTTTAACTTTCCTATTTTTATGAGATATTTTCATTTATCCTTAGGCTGTTCGTTTCTTAAGTTATTTAACTAAAATTTTCTGAGATGATGTAAACATAGCAGCAGAGGAAGTCAACGTGGCATTGTGCAGACACATTATCAGATATTTGAAATATACGTAATTAATTTTAGCCTATTCGTATCAAAATACAAATTATTTGACGTGCGCCGGCAACTCAACCCAATGTCGTTAATACTGAAAATTTCTAAGTAACTAGAGAAAATATTTTTTAAATGATTTGTTATAATGTTTAATAATAAACTTAACGTAAATGTGTGTGAATTATTATCTATTTGCGTTAAAAATGAACCATCTATAAAATTTGTCACGGACTTTTGGGACAACCCTCGTATAAGACATAATGTAGTTCCCCCCACGTTCTACTCTTTTGGCCATCAGCAGATTGATACCAAGACAACAGGATCTATATACAGCCTTCTTCGGCTAAGTGCCTGTATAAAAATACATTTCACCCGAATTTCTTTAGGTTAAATAACAAGAGGGCCATGATGGCCCTGAAATCACTCACCTGTACATAGGCCCCTGGGCCAAGGCAAATTTTAAACCAGGGGCTTTCATTTGATTATTTGAACAAACAGACACCTATTAGAAGATGCTTCATGATATATATCTAAGCTCTAGCTCTTTTGGGGTTTTTATAAGAAGGTTTTTTAAGGTTTTACTATATACATAAAGGGAAAAACAATGATGCCTACTCCCTTTACTGCCCCCCCCCCTCCCTCCTGCCCCCACCCCGCCCGGGAGGGGCCAATTTTGACCCCAGTATCCCTTGATTCCTTTAGCCTACTGGAACCAAACTTCTTTTTTTAAAAAGAAAATATTTAGATTTCTTCATAAATTAACAGCAGCCATAAATTTTATTAACTTAGCCAATGAAAAGCAAGGTTACAAACATGCAGTATTGTAGCATTGAATATTAAAATATACAAGCTAGTTAGGCATTTCCATCATTATTTTGCTGCTACTGAAAACAGTGTTGCTTTATGGTGTAGAGGTTTCCCATAAAATATATTAAGCTATATTGTATAGAACTAGTAGTGTGTGCATAGGACACTGATTCCCCCAAATTCCCCTGTTTTGCCCATCAATGCCAGAAAGTATGACAGATTGAAAAGGTCGAATCCACAATGTGAAGGTATAGATAATACTTCAAGTGCCTCTTCTAACATTATTTCACAGGGGGATGTCTGAATATTATATCAGGTTTTAAAATTACATGTACTATAAATGCATTATTATTTGTAGGGCATTTATTTTCCTTATTTTTTGTGGATAGGTCATTCTACAAATACAAGATCCATTGAAATTTTGTTGTTACATATGCTGTATGATGATATTTGCTTTATATTAATTACTCTTTACATTTTTCTGCAAAAACAAGGCACTCAGAAGAACCTAAAAAAATGCCTTTTGTGATAAAACCACAATATTTCTTGCTCACAAATTTCACGTAATCTTACCTAGAGGTTCTGTCTCAAAGTCAATATTGACCCTGCCAGCTAATGCATAGGCTATCACAAGAGGTGGACTGGCTAAATAGTTTGCTCGTGTAAGTGGATGAATACGACCCTCAAAATTACGATTACCCGACAAAATACCACAGGCTACTAAATCACCCTGAAAAAAAAAAAAAAAAATAATAATTAGTTAACACATGGAAATCCCCCTCAAAATAACAGAAATGTGATCACATAGAAATTCCCCTCAAAATAACAGAGTAGTCAACACATGGAAAATTGCTCAGATTAACAGAGTAGTCAACACCCCTCAAAATTACAGAATAGTCGACACAAGGAAATCCCCCTCAAAATAACAGAAAAGTCGTCAACACATTGAAATCCCCTTAAAAAAATAAAGGAAAGTAAACACATGAAAAATCCCCCTAAAAAATAACAGGAAAGTCAACACATGGAAATCCCCCCCCCCAAAAAAAAAAATAACAGAATAATCAATACATTGCAATTCCCCTCAAAAATAATTGTTATAACACCCCAAGCCCCATTCACTTGTCACCTGCCCTCCCCACCCTCTCCTCACAGCCACACCCCCTCACCCCCCCCCCCCCAATGAAAATGAAAAAGAAAAAGAATATTTAGAATCTTACCTTTTCTATTGCTTCAGAGACAGGTTCCGGTAATGGCCCACTGTTTCCAATACAGGTCATACAACCATAACCCACAATGTCAAACCTTTGCAAAAAGACACAAAACATATAAGCTGAAGATCCATCTTTAAAACTAATTGGTATATTTTTTGTTTGCTCAACCACTAGCATTTCATAATCTAGCTGTATATTTCCTAACATGAACGATTCCAAAGTTCCAAGTGGGATTCGAACCAAAAGCATTGCGGGGCAAGAGGTATGAAGCCAATATCCTGAACTGCTCAGCCATGGACAGGTATTGTCTCTTTTGTTTGATTTCGTTTAGGTCACACCAACACAGTATAGGTCAAATGGAGATGTTCCAGCTTTACTGGTGGAGAAAAACCTCAGGTGCACTTCCGTGCATTATTTCAGAAACAAATGGGCATCAGAATAGAACCATCGAAGTTAGGTAAGCTAGCTGGATAGCTTCCTTACATGAAAGAATCCAAAGTTCCTGTCCCAATTTGAACCCACAGTGGTGAGTGGCAATTTTTGGCCCCTTCACAATTCAAATTGCACCTTGTTTTCCCCCAACAAAGTGGCGGGAAAAAAATCACAATTTCAAATGAGATTTCACAAATAATCAGGACTAGAATCCTCATCTTCGAAATTTATTGTTTGCCTTCCTGTAAAACTTGATTTTTGCTAATTGCCAAACACTTAAATAGTTTTAATCGAGTTAAATGGCATTTGTGAATGTTTACCGGGTTAAAGTACCAACTCAAAGTAGATTTTACACAGTTCAGAAACTATAATCAATCGTTCATCACACACTGTTTCCGGTTTCCAAATGTTTCGAAATGGCCAATATTATGTCATTGTTTTTGCATAATTTTATGACATATAGCACTTTTTTTTCAGAAAATGAACAGGCCTGGCCCTTTCACAACTTTGACAAAAAAATAACATTGAAGTAGACTCACTGTAAACTGATAAGTTTTCTCCATAAATATCAGATTATTTTGTTTAAAACTAAACAATAAGGAAAGCCGTGGCCTAGTGGTTAAGGTGTCTGCCTCTCAACCCAGAGATCATGGGTTCAAGCCCTTATAGGGTCACAACCATGTTTCTACATATCACACTAGAACTGGTTGGCTCCAGGAAGCGGACTCGGAGTGATTAATATAAGTTGCAAGAACTTGTTTCGCAATAGAGCTTAAATAAATATGTTTAAATCAAACAATAAAACCAAAGTTTATACACACCCTAATTTTTCCAAATATTCCGTCACCCCACTTTCTCTTAAATAGTACGTCACTACGCCACTTCCTGGTGAAAGACTTGTTTTTATGTAAGGTTTTACAGAAAGACCTGCTTCTACTGCCTTCTTCGCCAGAAGACCTGTGTATAGAATAAACAAGATATTATTTTCTCAGTTTTATACAGAGCAGACACTGTTATAAGATCCTATAACTGATATTTTGTTATGGTTTATCTCATAAATGAAGATTTATCAATACAGCAAGTTTCAAAAAGCATTATTTGTAAAGATATTACAAAATTTAGTATTTCATGTGAATAAAGGGAGGTAAATAGAAATTAATTTTCGATAAAGTCTAAGCCAGTTTTTTTTTTCAATCAAAAAAAAATAAAAATGAATGCATTAATTTTAATGTTTAATTCTATTGTACAATAAAATTTGCTGTACATATTTAACATATTCTTGGATGTCCAGACTGCACGGATGCGCAGGCTGGTCTGGATCCATGCTGGTTGCAAACCCATTATGTTCATATATAAAACTTTACTTAAGTAAATGTTACATCCTTAATTACAACATTATGTTACATCGAGTGATGGTTTATAATAACCACATGTAAAATAAACAAGAGCACGGCAAGCAGTGTAAATGCTTGTCTGTTAAAATAACATTTTATAACAAAAAAACCCATATTAACCCTTATCATGCCGAGTAAACTACCACTGCTAACTACTGCAGTGCCGAATTAATTTATGTGAACATCCGCTGGGTTAAGGTTTGCTCATTTTCTGACTGATCAAAATAATTATCAGTGTCACTAGACTTAGAACTAGTATTATACATATTTTCATCATCAAACAATTGTTCTAAGACATCTTGCACATGCATTTGTCTATTTTGCCCTTTCTGCCATTTCTCTGAACTTTTTACAAATGAATAAAACTGAAAACATTCCCACCATTCAGGATAATTTATGTTTAACTTGACCCAAGATTATAGAAACAATTAAGATAACTTCTCCTGCATTCACTGGTAATTATTTCTTATCAGTATGACAGTGCTGATTAGTGTATTCCCCGTGTGTATTGGATTACTAACAAATCCGTGATATCTCGATGTTGGCTGCTGTGGTAAGGACATGAAATCCGGGATATCTCGGTGTTGGCATGATAAGGGTTAAAAAGGGACATAACTCCATTAAAATAGCTTCCAGAATATTTCTTACTTGCTAACAACTGTCTGTTTTATTATAAGCAAGTATTCCAAGTTTAATAAAGATATCTTTTAAATTTTTTCAGAGTAATGGGCTACATTAAAGCTTTTAAATGACAATGACACAGCAATTTCTTCAGACTCTAAAGCTATAGGACCTGTGCCAATTATGTTGGATAATCACGGAGGAAAAGTTTCAACCGATTCTCTTCAAAGTTTTTTGACATAAGTTTTGGACAGAAGTTTTGAACATACCAAACTAACAGGCACGAACTTAACAAATTACAGGTACCACTGACATAGGGTGACGGGTCGAGTAAAGTTACTAGGTTACCCCTATTCTCAAAAAGTCGAGCTAAAAAGTTAAACTCTCACCTGCTCCTAACATCACAGAAGGATTACTTGTATTGGTACAGCTAGTTATGGCCGCTATTACAACAGATCCATGATTCAAGGTGTACTCCTGGCCATCAAACACCAGTGGGACGGTTATGGACTGTTTGTCTTCTGGAATACCAAATCCCTGTGGAAAACAAAAAAACACACCCAAGTATTTTGATTTTTCATTTTTTATATAGAGGATATTGAATGAGTGTAGGTTCAATACTGATTCTATTGAACGAGTTAAATAAAATTATAGTATGCCAGCCTCTGAACAAGTTCAATAAATTTAGTAAAATTAAATGAACCCACACAAATATAATTATTCTATTTATCAAATACCCAAAATGAAGACTGTTTAAAGTGCAAAAGAATATTTTTTCATTGACACACCTTTAGTGTAATATTTACATTTAGCGTGTCATTACACTACGTTTATATAACGCAAATGATGTCACATCAAAATATATGTACGGCCTTGCAAAACCATATTTACAGAGTCGCCGCAAAACCATATTTACAGAGTCGCAAAATCGGCAGGGGTGTCTGATAAACATGTATATAAAGTTTCCATGAATAAAATATTTCCCTCTATTATCTTTTCCCCTTGGACTATTGACTACGTCATCCATTTTATCCATTAGAAATAACCACTAAAAATGTGACCCCTAAAAATAAGTACGGAAACAAATCAGGTGCAATTTAGCTTAATATCATGTACAGCAGCATATGTTTGTTTATGTTGTGTTAAAATTGAAATAATATTTCAAAATCGGTGATTTTATCGCTTGATAAAATCACTGTTTGTCGTTCGGATGTGCATCAGGCTATGCCCTTGTAATATAATTCCAGAGATTTTACTGAGCGATAACGTCACAGTTATGGATATATTATTTCTTAATTAACTTACCTTAAAACTGGGTTTATTATTTAGACAGTCTCTGAAATCTGTCCTCATATCAGCAACAGTGACCTTGTCATGGGGGCGTTTTGGTCCAGAACAGCAGGGGGTCACTGAGGTCAAGTCTAGTTCTATAATCTACACAAAAATAAAACAATAATAAGTGTTAAATAGAATTTTAATTTATTCATCATTCAAATATCATATCAGGGGCTTATATTACAACTTTGTCACACAATCTTACCCAGTTTGCTGTTTATAAGAGGAATATTTAGTTATTTCCTCTCCCTAATATCAGAATGTTTCCGGATATTTTTTGAAAAAAAGGAAGAACAAATATATTTAAAAGGCAATATTTTTTTCATTAAAAGAAAAAAAAAGAAAACTAGATCTAATTAATTATTTGCTCTACCAAAATATCAGAATACTTCACGACAAAGAAAGTACAAGACAATTTGATAGAAAACTTTTATTCATGAAAAAAGGTAGTCTGAAAACTAATTATTTGCTCTACCAAAATATCAGAATATTTCTTGACAAAAAAATACAAGACAGTTTTAAAAGAAATTTTTATTTATGTAAAAAGGTACTTTGAAAACTTATCAATTATCTGCTCTAACAAAATATCAATGTCTCAAAATATTTCTTGGAAACAAAAAAAAAAAAAACATACAAAAAACATACAAAAAGATTTGACAAGCAAATTTAATTCAACACAACTAGGGGCGTCACTATTATCTGTTTAAACGGGTACAGTGGAGTTTTAGCCAAAACCGGTAAGAAAATTCAATAATAGTTAACTGAGGTATGTATAATACCAATAGCCAAAGAAGTTTAAGAATTATTCTTTATATTATCTTTACATTATTAGGACAAGAGTAGACATGTTGTTTTTTAATTTGGTCGTACAGACGTGTGTTGTTTTTTTTTAACTCAATTACATGCTTTCTAATTGTGTACGGTACGGTCGTAACAGAAATCAATTTCTTTTCAAAACTTGTTGAGTACAACAAAATACGAAAACAAAATGGCATATCTTGTCATAAAGAAACAAAGTTGATGTTGAAAATCTTGGGAGTTCTTTTTGTATCAACGGTTAACTGTTTTACACGGTTATTATGTCGCCATTTAAACAGTTAGCATTTAAGCTTACCTTGACACCCCTACTAAAAATTATCGATTTTCTAAAAATGTGTATCGATTATTGATCGACAAAAAAATTTCAACGATACATCAATATTGTAATATCGATGAGAGTTCTACTTGACACCCCTATTTAAAACTAACCTGAGAGAAGATAGGATCCTCTGAGGCATCTCTGAAATTCCTGAACATTTGATTGGCTTTGAGGTAAGCTTCTATGAGGGCTATTTTTCCATCGTCTCTCCCTGTATACAAAATACATAACATATGAGCCGCGTAACGACAAAACCAACATAATGGGTTTGCGACCAGCATAGATCCAGACCAGCCTGGGCATCCGCATGACGCCGCTCTCATCACATTTGATCAACAATAATACACAAATAGAACATTTTTCTTGGCTTAGTTTTTGTTGTTTTTTTTAATGTTCTTCAGATATCATTATATCATTCATATAATTTTTCATTCACATTATTCCCTGATCAAATAATTATTTCATGTATTTCCCTGATCAATTAATTATTTCAAGTCCTCTACTTATCAATTGATTAATTCATGTTCTTTGTTAACATTTTTTTTATATTCTTTCATAATCAATTTATCCTTTCATATTCTTCCAAATTTATTATTTAATGTTCTTTGGATAATTAATTAATTAATTACTTTGTTAGCAAATCATTTTTTCATAGTCAATTAATTTTTTCATAATCTTCTTTTATCAGTTGGTTATTTCATGTTCTTAAGTCATCTACTGATTATTTCATATATAAATCAGTTCCTTCTTAAGTTATGAACAAATAATTTCATGGCCATCAGTTATAACTTTAACATTTGTATGTCCCCCCATTGTCAGTTGATTATTTCATGCTATTCCCTATTTAAAATATTCTTATTATTTTATGCTTTTCCCCCTTTTAATTTAATAATTTTATGTTCTTCCCTTATCTTTATTTATTTCTATGTTAAATTTTATCTTTTCTTTTCCTTATAAAAATATATTAAAATTTTTAAAAATTTTTTCACCACTGTGGTTGAAACCCGACAGGATTTGGATTCTTTTAGGATAGGGAAACTATCCAGCTAGTATGGAATTTTGGTGGTTCTACTCAGGGGCCATTTTTGCCCCGAAAAAAATCTGAAAAAATGCCTGGGAAAGGGACCTGAAAAGGTTTTCCCCCACCCGTAAGCTGAACTTGCCAAATGACCTCACTTTGTCGGTGTGACCTAAAACCCAAATCAATCAAAATCAAAACTTTTCTTACTCAGGAATTAAAGTGGGAAAACCCTAATTGCCCACTGGAAATGCCTCCCCCTTTTTTAGAACAGAAGAAATTTTTTATGGAAACCTAAAAAAACTGCTTAGGACTTACCCGTTTGCCAATACGAAATTTTTTTTTCAAATGGGAGAAACCCCAAAGTCACCCTACCTGGGCAATGTTAAGTGGTTGCTCTATCGCGATGACAGCCAGCAAACCCGGTCCAAAAATTCAACAAACTTTTCCCCCCACCCTATGACCCCTAAATGCTGGAAGGAAATCAGTCAGTCGTCTGTCAAACAAACAATCAAGTTTAAAAAAAATGAAAAATGACGTAAAATGTTTGCTAAAAAAAAAAAGAGCTGTCGAGCACAGCCCGCTTTCCATTCCAGTGCTTGGGGTACATTAGACCAGGATATGGTAGAAAATCTAAATTTAAAAAAAAATAAAATTTTATAAAAATAAACTTAGGATTTTTGGGCTTGGGGAGTGCTCTCCATTTGCTTTAAATACAATTTTAATGTTCAAACCCATTTTTTTAAGTAGTTTACGAGATCCAACTTTCACACCAAAAAATTAACCAAAGTTGATGTTGAAAACTGGCGATACTACGGTAGCACTAGGTAATCCCAAACCACCCGAATGCGCTCCCAAACCTCCAAAAGGGCCCCGTGAAGTTAAGTTCATGTGGGGCTTTCCCCCGTCTTCCTGGGGACACCCGGAGAGCCCCGGTTGACCAGGCAGAGCCCCAAAAAACCCCCGGACAATCCAGGGGGGGCCCCGTGGATTTTTAAAACGCCGAAAAGATTTCTTTATACATAAAATTTTTTTTAATACAAAATTTTGTACCAGAACAGTAATCTATGATGATTTTCTGAAAAATCCTTATGCAAGACTGGATGGAAGGGAAATAGGAAGGGTTTTAACACAAATAAATTGAATCATCGCAAATTGTTGGATTCTTTTGAAATGAACAGAGCTTCGCTGGCGCTCTATCAGGTTCAACTGTAGCTCCATTTCCATCCTAAGAGACTCTGCCGGCATTTACCGGGACTCTACCGTAGCTCTACCAGCAAAATCACACCCAGGATCATCATTATATCTGTTTTTAGTTTTAGGAATTTCAAATTAATTATGTAATTATTATGTAAAACACAACTTCATAAACTTATTAATAAAATAAAAATAGATTACCTTTGTAATGGTAAGGACAATGTCAGTTGAGGTTGTTAATGGATTTGGTTCACCAGTCAGTTTATATCCCACTACTTCTGGCAGTACCATACTAATAGATTGACCTAACATCACAGCTTCAGCCTCTATACCTCCTACACCTGTAATATTATATACACATCATTATATTCTAACTAAACTGGCACTATTCCCGATTGAACATAGAAGGATTGAAATTGTGTGTTATTATGCAATAAAATCACTGTTATCGTTCTATATTTAGACATGTGACATAACCATTAGATATGTGATGTAACTAATGAAAATGTGACATGCTGAAAATAAGTACGGAAACAAATCAGGCACAATTTAGCTTAATATCAGGTACAGCAGCATTTATTTGTTGATATCATGTGAAAAACGAAATAATATATCCAAATCAGTGATTTTATTTCTTGATAAAATCACTGTTTTGTCATTCCGATGCACATCATTATTTCACTCGGGCTATGTTCTCGTGATATAATTCCTTGCATTTTTTTTTTACTAACTTTGATTATTTAAAGATGTATTTTACTCATCCAGAGTCATGCTGTCAATAAGATATGAATAAATTTTTCTGTCTTACCCCATCCAACAATACCCAGTCCATTTATCATAGTGGTGTGGGAGTCTGTTCCAACAAGACTGTCCGGATAGAGTACACCTTTGTCGTTGAACACAACGCGAGCCAGGTACTCTAAGTTCACTTGATGTACGATACCGGAACCGGGCGGCACTATCAACATGTTCTTCAATGCGTTAGCACCCCACTGAAAACAGTAAATTGACTAAATACACAAAACATGTTCTTCAATGCGTTAGCACCCCACTGAAAAACAGTAAATTGACTTAATTCTCAACATGTTCTTCAATGCATTAGCACCCTACTGAAAACAGTAAATTGACTAAATAATCAATATGTTCTTCAATGCGTTAGCACCCCATTGAAAACAGTAAAATGACTAAATAATCAACATGTTCTTCAATGCGTTAGCGCCCCACTGAAAATTAAATTATGTAAACTGGTTTGTACAGAATTCATTTTAGTTTGATTGTGTATTAAGCTATAAGCTTAAAGACAGACTTTTGTTTCCGTTCCTGCAACCAACCAGTACTGAGCAATGAGTGTAAAGTTTCTTGCTCATGGAAACAAAGACTTGCTCCTTAGTAAATTAACTAAATACTCAATATGTTTTTCAATAAACAAGCATCATACTAACTAATACCATAAATTTAATATTCAACATGTTAGCACCCAACTGGATTAAATACTCAACATGTTTTACAATAAACAAGCATTCCAACTTACTAAAAGCATTAGTTTAATATTCAACATGTTAGCACCCAACTGGATTAATTAAATTAACATAATAATTGACAAGTTCTTCAATGTTTAATTAAGAATTAAATTAATTTAATACTCAACATGCTGTAGCCATCCCTAATAAATTCACAAAACTAATTTCTTCAATAGTCTTAGCACCCCACTAATAAGTATTTATTCTTTTCAACTGGCTCACAACTTTTATGTGAGCTAAACTTTTGTATAAGAAATAAGCTGCGTATTAAATTCGAATAAGCTATTTTCTGTTAAAATATGACCATTTAATAACAATCCTACCAAACAGCAAATGTTAAATAAATTTGCAGCAAAATCTAACACAACAAATTAGTGATTCTTTTCCTTAAATAACAGAGTTTAAAGGCCACTACCCAACTGAAATATTCTTGAAAATCATGCAGTTTGGGTTATGCTTGCTTTAGGGTACACTTTAACCTTTCTATGAAACTACAAATGTAGCTCAGTCATCTAACTTTTCGGTAGACTTACCTTTTGCTAAAGCCAACTTTTGGGTAGACTTCCCTTTTGCTAAAGCAAACTTTTGGGTAGACTTAGCTTTTGCTAAAGCCAACTTTTGGGTAGACTTAGCTTTTGCTAAAGCCAACTTTTGGGTAGAACTACCTTTTGCTAAAGTCAACTTTTGGGTAGACTTCCTTTTTGCTTAAACTAGCAGTAGCTGGGTCTAACATTATGTAGAACCTTAGCAATTTGTGGGGCATTTTACAGTAGATATTAGTACAAATATCAAATTAACATGAAAACTTTGCACTTACCTTGAGAAAAACAAATCTTTCCTTGTTCCTTTCAAATTCCAACATCTGATTCTTCTCTAAGGCATCAGCACTAGAAGATAAAGATGCAGATATAAATAACAACTTGCAGGCTATGTTTTTTTTTCATTGCATTACTTTAAATCTATTTAAAAATTCAATGTTAAAATTTTCCTTACAGGGACTCCACTGAGATTTTTTGACATGACGATGACTGGAAATATTTTTCCCAAGATTTTTGTACCATTTGATGTAGACCAGACCAATAACTTCTGTGCACATTTTCATATCATACTCACCCAGTTTTTCCAAAATAATCATATTTGGTGTGCGAAATGACGGCAAAATTATTTCAAAAGTTTCACACAAAATCAATATTCAATTTAAATTCTGAGTAAATTTCTTTACTTTCATCTTCAGATATTTCCCTTTAAGTGCTTAACTTAATCTATGAAAGAATTCCAAATTTTATATTTTTTAGGCTTTTTGACCTCAGTGGAGCCCCTTTAAAGGAACTTTTTTAAAAATAATTTTATACAATATACCATTAAGTTGTGTGCAAAAAATTAGAATATACCCTCAGAATAATAATTTCTATTGTGCAAAATTAACATAAAGATGAAAAGCGTTAAAATGCTTTAAACTAAATCATGCTAAGAATTACCCTAATCTAATCTTGTATGTATATTTTTTCTATCATCTTTTAAAAATATTTCCCCTTTAAAACTGCATGCCTCCAGATGAGCCAAAATATTTCAAGAAAATTCGAATTGAGTAAAATTACTATAATTTCAAGAACAGTAAAAAAATATTCCATAATTTAAGAAATAATTTACATGTTATGTGCGATTATTACATGACTGATTTTGCAGTATTTATCACCATATATCTACTGCATTTTTAATGCAGTATGGGCTATTTTGGCAAATTTTGACCTCTTTTTTGGTTATTTACATAGGTTGTAATTAAGTGTAGTTTGCAATGTGAAAACTATTTTTTTTTCACTTCACAATAATTTATTTTTGAGTACATTTTAAAAAATTTCATGAAAATTAGCAGGGTTGACCTGGTCACAGAAGATTTTGTTTTTATGTATGACTAAGTCATAACAGACTATAACCTTATTATTATATGGACAACATTCAATAATTTGATTCCAACCAATTACTTGGAATTCACTTAATTTCCTGAACATAAAAGTTCTTGGTCTTGCCAAAGAGGACATTTTCGATGGTTCTTAAATGCGTGAAATGTCTGTTTTTAAAAAAAATGTAAAATGCAAATACTGTAATATAGATATTGGTACAGCAACGAAATAAAATTTCTTTGAATTTAATTTTAATTTTGGAGTATATAAAATACTTACAGATTATATGAAGGCAATTATAGAATATGTTACATAAAATGTACATTGCCTCAATAATAAGAAGGAAAAGCAAAAAAAGATTGGGTGTTTTTTTAAAATATGAAATAAATAAACAATTTTGAAGAAATGCAAAGGAACATTCAATCAAAAGAAGTCACAACTGAAAGTTCAACAGAATATGGTTGAAAAACAAACCATCAGAAATTTATATAATATATACATCAAATACTTAATTTCGTGGGCATGAAATTTCGTGTTTTTTGTCACTTTTGTCAATTTTGTTGGTTCTTAAATTTGTGGACAGTTTATTTTTTCCAAAAGGTAAAATGTAAATAATGTGATGTAAAACAATTTCCCAACATACAAAAATGTAATTTTGTTGGATCTATAATTAGTTGATTGGCCTATCCACGAAAACCACGAAAATTAGTGCCCCACGAATAATAATGATTTTGCAGTACTTTCAACATTAAATAACTATATAATGTACATTTGCGATATATAATATATGCCTAGCAACAAATTTATACACTGCAGCCTAATGACATAATTGATAAACAATTCCTTTAGTTTAAATAATGATTTTTTACTATCGTACAGATTGTATACAATTAAAAAGGAAAATTAGATGAAACTGCAATTCTAGTGGATTATGTGACTTTGATGGAAATTACAAATGTGAACTGTTTGTTTTTTTGGATATTATTCCGATTTGAACATTATATCAGTCATTTTTTGTAGGTGCGAGTTTACATCACACCGACACAGTATAGGTCATATGGCGACTTTCCAACTTTATTGGTGGAGAAAGACCTAAAGTGCCCCTTTTTGCATTATTTCAGACTCAAACAGGCAACTGAGTAAAACCATCGGCGTTCTGAAAGCTAGTTGAATAGCTTTCTCACATGATATAATTCGAAGACCCTGGCACAGCTTGAACCTACAGCAGTGAGAGGCAAACAGTTTGAAGTTAAAGACCTTAACCACTCAGCCACGAACATATCCTGCTACAAGAATTTTGCAGCTAGTCCCGCAAAGCAGGTGGCCCTGAAAATAATTTCTGAACCCTGTAACACAATAACACATGTGCCACATACACCTTCCCATTGTGCCTCTCCTAAAAGGTTTTTTTTTTTTAATTCTATACTTTGTTTGAAATACAAGCTTTTCATTGGTTGATTATCTTCACAAATTCAAAATTGACCAATGACATCAAAGAAATTCACAGACTGGTTTAGAAAAACAATTACATTGATTTTGATTGGTTACTTTTTGTGGCAAATTTAAAATTGACCAATCAAAGCAAATATAATAAAAACTAGAGGATGCTTTTGTAAAAAAGCGCATGTCTCCCCCACTGCACTGTGACCTTGACCTTTGACCTACTGACCCCAAAAACAATAGGGATCATCTGCTCTATAAGACCAATCATCCTATGAAGTTTGAGGGCTGTAGGTCAAAAGGAACTCTAGTTATCATCCGGAAACGAGAAATTGACCAACGGTCACTGTGACCTTGACCTTTGACCTACTGACCCCAAAAACAATAGGGATCATCTGCTCTATAAGACCAATCATCCTATGAAGTTTGAGGGCTGTAGGTCAAAAGGAACTCTAGTTATCATCCGGAAACGAGAAATTGACCAACGGTCACTGTGACCTTGACCTTTGAACTACTGACCCCAAAAACAATCAGGATCATCTGCTCAATAACACCAATCATCCTATGAAGTTTGAGGGCTGTAGGTCAAAAGGAACTCTAGTTATCATCCGGAAACGAGAAATTGACCAACGGTCAGTGTGACCTTGACCTTTGACCTACTGACCCCAAAAACAATAGGGATCATCTGCTCTATAAGACCAATCATCCTATGAAGTTTGAGGGCTGTAGGTCAAAAGGAACTCTAGTTATCATCCGGAAACGAGAAATTGACCAACGGTCACTGTGACCTTGACCTTTGAACTACTGACCCCAAAAACAATAGGGATCATCAGCTCTATAAGACCAATCATCCTATGAAGTTTGAGGGTTGTAGGTCAAAAGGAACTCTAGTTATCATCCGGAAACGAGAAATTGACCAACAGTCACTGTGACCTTGACCTTTGAACTACTGACCCCAAAAACAATAGGGATCATCTGCTCAATAAGACCAATCATCCTATGAAGTTTGAGGTCTGTAGGTCTAAAGGAACTCTAGTTATCATCCGGAAACGAGAAATTGACCAACGGTCAGTGTGACCTTGACCTTTGACCTACTGACCCCAAAAACAATAGGGATCATCAGCTCTATAAGACCAATCATCCTATGACGTTTGAGGGCTGTAGGTCAAAAGGAACTCTAGTTATCGTCCGGAAACGAAGAATGGACGGACTGACGGACTGACGGACGGACGGACTGACGGACAGGGCAAAAACAATATGTCTCCCCCCGAGGTGGGGGAGACATAATTATTCAATTCAAAGAATGGTAACAATCTCTGGTTTTATAAACTTTAAACCAAACTGAATTAAATGTGAAACCCGTCAGATAAAATCTATCCCTTTAAAGCCAATACACCTGAATAGACTTACAGTACACCTAAATAGACTTACACCGGAATTAAGAATATTTTGAGTTTTTCCCAGCTAATCCATAGGTACAATCAAACTATTGCAGTTAGAGCTTCGAAAAACAAGCGCAACAGTTTGACTAATCTATTATGACAGGTAGTGCACCATGAATGAGTACCAAATAACATCTATTTATAAAGTTCTCTATGTACATATTAATTAAATCTAAAGATAATTTTTATTGAATATGAGATAGACTACTGTAGAATCAGACATTTTTGTGAAGGATCAAATTTTGACTAATTTTGCAAAAATATATGATTGCTAAGCGCCTACTCTATAACTAAAAGTAGAAACTTATTTAAGGACAAAAATTAAGATGTAATATTTAAAGATAAATAACAATAATAACTAAATAAATTAACAATAAGATAAAAATGATCAAGATCAATATTTTGATCAACTTTTAAACAAACTTTTTGTTGGGTGGGTTTTTTTATTACATTTACTACCAACAGGTACTTTTTTCTAGAAGAGGAAGAGAAAAAACTAACATTTCTTCCATTTGACCTTAAAGGCCCATTATGACTCAGAAATCCAATTTTTTATTTTAGAAATGTCAAACATGTGTTTAATAATGTTTAAATATGGATTAAGAGCATGTGTGATGTTTATCTAATGAAGAGAGTAGCACTGAACATGCAGTTATGTGCTGTCAAAGGTTACAGCAAAATGTAAACAAAGTAGTATATTTTGACTTCCATACAAAATACTAACTCACTAAAACTATTCCAAATGCCATCAGAACTTAAAATGCAAAAGATAAATCATGTATATATCAAATGAGAATATTTATGGAAACTGTAACAAGATACCAAAAATATTTTGGTAAACAGGTTTTTGACGAATAAAAATGATAGCATTTCTGAGGCATAATAGGTCTTCAGTAAGTCTTTTGTCTATAAACCTCTAATATATAAGATACTCCACCAATCAAAAGCTTGTACAAACTTCAGCAACATTCAGAACTCTCTGGAAGAGTTGTTTGTTAAGTTTAAGTTTTTTGGGATTTTTTTTCTGATCCGCCCCTTAATCTGATATTTTATAAAAAAAAATCAGAAATTGGACAAGGTTTCAAAACTTACTGAGCTAAAACTGATTTCAATTTCCTTTCAGATATTCTTGAAATTAAATTATGGGCAGTAAAAATTTGTTTGCACAAGAATATGGTCTCATATTTGCTGTGATCCACATCGTTACAATTGATTTTTCCACTGTGACGTAGCGTATACACGAGCTAATTTTACTTGTCTTCATTTGCATGTTAAAATTTGTATACAAACTTAAGTGTTACCGTGGGGTTTTCTTTTCAAAATCATAGCTTATGAACAATTTTTAATGAGATTTACAACAATAATACTGTTACAAATAGTAAGTAAACTATAGAATGCTTGGCTTTAAAGCCGATGGAAAATGTGTTAACATATTTTATTTAAACACAGCTTTAAATTTAAACATTCAATTGCAAAAAGTCCTTTCATGGTTTATTTTCTCCAAAAACAACCATTAATTTCACAATACATACAGTGTGCTGGTTTTTTTTAAACAAGCTTTTAAGTGATGAACTACCTTTTATATCATGTTCATTATACTGTGAATTCACTCACTTTCGTGGACATGAATTTTCATGGTTTTCTCACAAAAAACATTTTCATGAATACTAAAATTTATGAACAGTTAATTATTCCAAAAGGTAAAACAAGAGCCCGGTTTGAGCCGGGTGATGCTCCCCGAATAGGTTTTGGACACAGGAAAGTACACCTCTTGTAGTTTCAGAGTTATGTCCGTGGAAAAAGTTCAAAGTGCAATAATTCTAAAATTAGGCAAGGCAGAGTTACAGTTCTTTGCACTGCACTTTAATCAATGTGATCTATCAACCTACAAAGTTTCTTGATGATATCTCTTATGATTTCCGAGTTATGTCCTGGACAATTCAAAAAGTAAAAATAAACAAAGGGCAATAACTCCAGAATTAGGCAAGGTAGAGTTATGATTCTTGTGCACTGCACATCTACCCATTGAGATTATCTACCTACAAAGTTTCATGTTGATATCTCTTATAGTTTTACAACTATGTCCTGGATAAGATTTTTCTAAAAGGGGAGATTATTCAAAAATAAGGCTTAACAGAGTTATGGTTCTTTTGCACTGCACCTCTACTCAATGAGATCTATCTACCTACAATGTTTCATGTTGATATCTCTTATAGTTTTAGAGTTATGCCCCGGACAAGATTTTTCTATAAGGGGAGATAATTCAAAAACCAGGCAAAATAGAGTTATGGTTCTTTGACACTGCACTCCCCCTTGATGCCCTCTACCACTGTATGAAGTTTCAACAAATTTATCTCCAAGGGTTTTCAAGTTATGTTCCGGACAAAGTTCAAGTTCAAAGTATTAAAATAAACAAAGGGCAATAACTCCAAAATTAGGACAAAAAGAGTTATTGTTCTTATGCACTGCACATCTACGCATTGAGATCTATTCACCTACAAAGTTTCATGTTGATATCTCTAATAGTTTTAGAGTTATGCCCCGGACAAGATTTTTCTATAAGGGGAGATAATTCAAAAACCAGGCAAAATAGAGTTATGGTTCTTTGACACTGCACCCCCCCTCAATGCCCTCTACCACTGTATGAAGTTTCAACAAATTATCTCCAAGGGTTTTCAAGTTATGTTCCGGACAAAGTTCAAAGTATTAAAATTAACAAAGGGCAATAACTCCAAAATTAGGATGAAAAGAGTTATTGTTCTTATGCACTGCACATCTACCCATTGAGATCTATTCACCTACAAAGTTTCATGTTGATATCTCTTATAGTTTTAGAGTTATGCCCCGGACAAGTTTTTTCTATAAGGGGAGATAATTCAAAAACCGGGCAAAATAGAGTTATGGTTCTTTGACACTGCACTCCCCCTCGATGCCCTCTACCACTGTATGAAGTTTCTACAAATTATCTCCAAGGGTTTTCAAGTTATGCTCCGGACAAGACAACGGACGGACAGACGGACGGACGGACGGACAGACGGACAAGGCGCCGACTATATGCTCCCCCGAAATTTTTCGGGGAGCATAAAAATGTGATGGAAAAAAAAATATTACAGCAGACAAAATGAAATTTTATTAAATTCTAAATTTGTGGAATGACCTATCCATAAAAACCACGAAAATTAGTGCCCCATGAATAAAAATGATTTTACAGTATTATAAACTTTAAAAAATAACTTAAAAAATAAACAACATCTCGCAATTGCTCATCTCACATTCTACCCACCCAGGAGTTTTTGCTCCGTGAAAGGGACAGACTTTATCTGAGATGGGTAAATCACGACCTTGAACTTGACACAGGTCACATGGTGCATTTGGTTGACCTTGACTCTTGACCTTCAAGGCTGCACCTGTTTTTGACCTTTGGCATGACTTTTGACCTCCGCCTGGGTTGGGAGAATTGACTAGGTTGCTGTAAAAACAAAATGAATAAATGATAAGGGGAAAGTGCTAATCGTTATTATCTCCTAACCCCTTATCCTGCTGAATTAATGTGTATTTGCCCTTTTTTGAATTCTGAACAGTCCATATACTGTATCATTTTAGACGCGTCACGACAAAACCAAGGTAATGCGTTTGTGACCAGCATGGATCCAGACCAGCCTGTGCATCCGCTCTGTCTGATCAGGATCCATGCTGTTTGCTATCAGTTTCTCTACTTGTTTAGGGTTTGTAAGCAAACAGCATGGATCCTGATCAGACTGCGCAGATGCGCAGGCTGGTTTTGATCCATACTGGTCGCAAACCCATTATGTTGTATTTGTCGTCACGCGGCTCATTTACAGAGGGTATTGAATGAGCGTAGGTCCAATACTGAATTTATTGAACAAGTTGAATAGAATTATATTATGTGAGAAAAAATACAATATTATTGAATGAGTTCAATAAATACAGTAATGAACCTACACAAATATAATAATCTATTTATCACATACTAAAAGTAAAGACTGTTTAAAGTGTAATTATTTTTCATTGACATGTTTATAGTGCAGCATTTACATCTAGCGCTTCTTTACTCTTTATATTCATGTAAAGCAAATGACGTTGACACATCAAAATATATGCACAGCCGTGCAATACCCTTTTTACAGAGTCGAAAAAGCGGCACAGGTATGTGATAAAATGGATTTCTTGATAAATACGACAAAAATTGAGCTTCAAACAGTATAGAGACTGGCAGGTCAAGACTGCACTGGCTCTGTACTGTGGTGGTATGGCTTACAGGTGTCTGACATCTAACACACACCCCCCTACCCTACCCCCATATATATATATATAATAAACACATATTTATTACATAAACCATGACGCAGGAGTGTAATAAAGCCACTTAATAAAAACGATATAACACGAGTGTAATAACACTTTGATGTGGCGTCATGATTGTGTTAAATATAAACATAGCGTTAAAGCGAGCTAACATTACCGTTACATTGTAGGCGCATCAAAGAAAATAGCTCTTTTCAACTGTAAACTGTTGTTACATTATTTTGTATTTTGAATATGTGATAAATACAATATTATATTTGTGTACATTAAATACTTAATTTATTGAACTTTGTTTGCATAATATGATTTTATTCAACTTGTACAATAAATTAAGTATTACACCTACAGTCATCCAATATTCTCAATTTTATTACAGATATAAGAAGGTGTGATGGGGATATCAAATGGTATGGTTAATCATTTTCTCATTCCAGCAGGATAAGGGTTTTTACTTATATAGACTATATTTGTAAACGAAAACTGAAACGTGAGACATAATCAAGGTATACGTTCGTTATACAAATTGAAAGTATTCGAAATAAGACTGTCAATATTAAAATCGAGAAAAGTGACTGAACAGATTTGGCTGTTTTAAATCGATTGAATACATGTAAATCAATAAAATAAATTTCAAAAACAATTGAATAATCTAAATATTGAATATGCTTATAATAGATTGATGTGATTTGAAAGGCAAATTATAGTTTGTGATAATTAGTGTATATAAACTGCTTTCTTAATTATGTCTCAAATTTCTATTCAAAACCTACTTGTATGAATATGGAAAATCATTAACTAAGCATATTTTTTGTTTATTTTACTGCTCAAACTTCCAAAATACAAAATATGGTTGCTTTTTTTTTCTTCAATCCTTTCCAAATACATTCATTTTTATCCCAATCATTCCCAAGTATGTTTATTTTTCATCCAAATCCCTACCAAATATGTTTTCAATCCCAATCATTGCCAAATATGTTTATTTTTATCCAAATCATTACCAAATATGGTTATTTTTACAATCATTGACAAATAAGAAAACAAATCTGAACATGTTATCAAGTAAAAACATGCATTTGTGAAAAGTAAAAATAAAAAAAATAGTGATTTTATTACAGTAAACAAACCAATTAAATAGAGGATATTTGTTTGTTTGTGTGTAAGATGAAATTTTATTTCATCGAGTGGGCTTTAAAAACAGTATTCTCACGAGTGGCATAGCCACGAGTGAGAATACTGTTTTTAAAGTTCACGAGATGAAATAAAATTACATCTTACACAACAAACAGACAAATTTTCTTTTTATTTTATGCTTTAAAACAAGTTAAAACGAATTCCATAATTTTAACGTTGATATTAAAATCTGTTTCCCCCATTGAGAGCCCCATTTAGAGGGAATTTCTCATTAAAAACAAGAAGTCTTGAGCTGAAAAATAAGTCCGCCAATGGAGGTTAAATGAATGTGATATTTATTCATTTTATTAAAAAAAATGAATGATCACTTGTTTTAATAAAAACAAACAATTCTTGTAGGAGAAAAAGTCCAACCATCCATCCATATTTCTGTTACTTACTGCGAATTTATATTAGACCTGGCTTTGTAAAATGTAAACGGCAGCCATTTTTTTAAAGTCGTGTATTTCATGGGAGGAAAATAATTGTGTAAGATACAGAAGGATATAATTTGGATTTGTTAGTCATACACCTTTTTAAAAAGAAAGAAAACTTATTTGAGGATTGTAACAGACAAAAAATAAGTGTTGACAGAAGTGAAAACATTCAGAAAAGGAGCTAGGAAAATGGAAAAACTTGGAAGTTTGCTAAGGCATTGTAAGGAACGCTGGGTTGATTTACTTATTTTACGAGTGATAGCTGTCAATGCTTTTCAATTTTTCATAAAGCATACGGCAGTTATTGCTCGTAGGATACTTTAATATGCCCAAATGTCATCAAGAGCAGTTTTGCATGGGGTAGGAATGTATTTTTTCAGACTGTAAAAACGAAACAAAAAAAATTTAGAGACGAAATTTTGTGATTGGAATTTGAAGGAATAGAAGTAAGTTTTCTCTCTTTATTTTACTTTTGACATTTATGTTATTTATCTATTTCAGCTTTGCTATTTTTTTAACAGCCCGATATTGTCAGAATTGTCAGTAAAAATAGAATTGAGGTACGACATGGGGAAAATCTTAAAAAAGTAGTTTCGTCATTGAAAAAAGTGAAATTATATTTTGATAATTTTCACTGTGAAATTATCAAATATAATTTTCATGGATAAATCAATAATCCACTGAAAAGCATAAAATAAAATGATGTAATACTTCTTGAGAGAAGCTTTCATATAATTATATTTCCATATTTGTATACAAAAATATCGAATTTTTCCCTTCTTAAAAGTAAACCCTTTCCAAACAACTGATATCATCTGAGAAATTTGACCACTGTCTGTTGAAAGGTTGACAATATACTCTGTATATTAACTTAATTTCGTGGGCATGAATGTTCCTGCTTATATAATTAACTTTAAGGCTTGTGATAACAAGGTTCATGAAATTTCTTAAGGTTTAAAGCTACCTTAAACGAAATTTCTTCAGGTACATAGACCTTAATAAGAAATTTCTTAAGGTTTAAAGCAACCAACCTAGAATTTTTGCAAGGCTAATGTTTACCTAAATATGAAAATTTCCTTGTCATGCCTTGTCATAAAACTTTAAAAACAATTATTTTCAAGCTGACTAAAGGAGAAACAAAGCTCTGTTTAATAAAATCAAAATAACAATTTAAAGTTTAGAGTAACTATCCATTTCCATTTAAGACTTTGAATATTGATCATCATAATGATTAACTCATCAGTTAATGAATGATGAATATGGTTTTGGGTCACAAGGTCAAAGGTCAAACACTGTAAAGGTCACACAAATACTGGTTGAGGAGGACCACGGGTGCACATTTGTGCATTATTTATGGCAAGAGTAAGTCATGCCATCTGATCATGGTCTGCACTGTTCACTGTTCAGTCGGTAAATTTATTTTGAAGTTTTCCCATCAAAAAGGATTGAATGATTGAAAAGTGGACAAGTCTACTTAAGATATTTAGCATGGTAAAGGGTTTAGAATATATACTTGATGATGAATAATATAATAATAATTATAATCAAAACTATCTATGTAGATGAACAGGATGGTTAAGCAGACTAGCTGTTTTTTTCTTTTTCTAATACATAACGATTTACCCATACTTCCCCAGAATGCCTACCTTCTAGAGACATCAACTTGGATGGAGTGATCTATCACCAGATCTGCAGGACATACTGGATTTATTTTCTCCGGGTCGCCGCCCAATCTCTGCACCGCATCTCGCATGGCAGCAAAGTCTACCACGGCTGGTACTCCCCTGATGTTATATAGAAAGCACATGATGGAATATATAATTGTATCAAAGTTCGGAGACTTTACTATTGAAAAAGTGTCAGAGTCAAATCAAATACTAATACGGTGCATTAACCGGAGTGCATGTATTAATTACCCGCACTCACTATCTGTTTATAGCATGCTCGTTGATTGGCTCATTGTTTCTGGGATTTACTCATTTTGATGACAGGGATAGAAAAGATAGAAAAAATGATAGAAAAGTGTTTTTTTTTCTGGGGTTTAATATTCTGAGTCTATCCAAAAAATCCAAGTCGAATCCATAGAGCACTGCCATAGAGTAATCCACCTTGACCCATTTTTATTTTTTAGTCATCATTTAAGTATGTAACAAAGATCTTTAAAAATGTCATAAAATTGGTATAATAAGATCAACACTTTTTTTTCAATTGTCATAAAAATTGGTATAATAAGATTAACACTTCTGAGTACAATACTGAACTCTATTGGACTCTTACACAGCTGCAAAGCTAATATCACACACGGGCCGGCACCTCCTCCAATACAGCTTTCACATAATGTGTACTTATCAAACAGAATATTGAATTCAACAATACATTATAAACCCATAAAACACTGAACTGGGCTCTAGGAAAATGTAGATAGGCAAGAAATTCTAAGATAAAGTACTCTGGACAGAAAAATGTGATACGGTAAAAATGATATCATTATGACACCACATTTATATGCAATCATTTTGTGGACTCTTGAAAAGGTTTACATACGTGAAGTCTTGTAGGATAACACGTGATGGCTTAAACGGAATTTCAACACTTCTGGACTGGTTCACCTCCCAGTCTAATATTTTCTCAACATCAGACTGGTACACATAAAAATCATCGCAATTCCTCACTGCTGATTCTAATAACACTCGGATGGAATACGGCAGTTTACCTGTAAAATAAGTACATTCATCACGTAAACCGCGGCACAGGAGTGTATTAAAGCCATGTAATGAAAACGATATTACACTAGAGTAATAACACTTTGACGTGACATCATTTGCGCTATTTGTACACATAGCTTTAAAGCGCGCTTATGTTACTGTTAGCGTTGCACTATAGATGGCGTCTATGAAAAATGACTCTTTTTAACAGTTTACCGTTCTTATCATATATTATGTGATAAACAGAATATTATATATGTGTAGATTCAATTCTAACTTTATTGAACTTATTGAATAAAACAATATTATGCTCGCCAGAGGCTCCCATGATATGATTTTATTCAACTTGTTCAATAAATTTAGTATTAAACCTATACTCATTCAATATCCTTTATGTATATTTAAAACATGCATCTAATCATCTTTTTTTCACCATTTTTTTGCATGGAATTAAAATCCTTCCTATCTGAGATAAGTGGTTGGCTTTTCAGTGTTTTGATTATAGAAAAATTTGATTTTTTTTTAACAAAATATTTTGACCCAATAGGCATTTTTGCCATTAGTTTTTTTTTTTGTCTTTTTTGGTTGGGTTATATGCTGCACCAGCTTAGTATAGGTTGCATGGTAACTTTCCACCTTAGGTGGTCCTTTGTGATTTTTTTCGGGCACCAAAGGGCACCTGAGTAGAACCACAGACGTTTCGTAAGCAATTTTGCCATTAGGAACAGGTCTGTTTATCTGCCATTATTATGTTAAAATAGTAGGAAAAAAATCCACACACTCCTACTAAACCATACATTTTTTGTTTGTTTGATTGGGAATTACGTTACATCAACACAGTATAGGTCATATGGCGACGTTCCAACTTCACTGGTGGAGGAAGACCTCAGGTGCCCTACTGTGCATTATTTCACGCACTTAAGGGCACCTGATTTGAACCACTGATGTTCCATAAGATAGCTTTCTCACATGAATGAATCCAATGTCCCGGTCAGGATTTGCACCCTGACCCACAGCGGTGAGGGGCAAGTGGTTTGAAGTCACAACCATACATACCGTATCTTTTATCAGCAAGGGCTGGGAGACTGTAGTACTGCCATTCTTCCCCTCCCACTGACAGAGGCTTCTTTAGCTTGTCAAAGGCATTTGTACCTGTTAAGGAAAGAAATCAAAAACACTGTATCAATTGGTGATAACAAAAAATAACACTCAGTGTCTATTCTAGAAAGGGGGATGTGGGGATTCACTCATATTTTTGAGAATTTCCCCCTATTTTTTCAGAGGCAGGGGGAAATTTTTACATAGAGAAAGAAGGAAAATGATCAATAAATGTAATAAATTCTCCAATTTTTAGATAAAAATCCCCCAGTTTTACTTTTTTGTAAAAAATTTCAAAGAGTGTATTTAAAAAGAAAACTTAAAATAAGATACAACAGTACTATTAGTTTGTTTGTTTGTTTGATTGGGTTCTATGTCATACCGACACAGTATAGGTCATTTGGCGACATTCCAGCTTTACTGGTAGAGAAAGACCTTGGGTGCCCTTCCGTGCATTATTTCAGGAACGAGCGGGCACCCGCGTAGGACCACCAACGTTACGTAAGCTAGCTGGATAGCTTTCTCACACGAAAGAATTCAAAGTCCCTGTTGGGATTCGAACCCACAGCGGTGAGGGGCAAGTGGTTTGAAGTCAACGACCTTACCCACACTATTATTGTGTATTTATAATTTAAGTATTATTACAATGTATATATGTCTAATACATTATAAAGTGCAACTGTTAAGTCAAAAGTTAACTTTTTTCTAGTTTTTGTATCTTAGCTTTTTCTAAAAACAGATTCACATATAAATTCTTTATAAGTTATTATATAAAAATATCTAAGTGTACAAATACAAAAACATACTGTATGTATAATTATGTATATTATTATTTACGTATGTTATGTAAAACTATAAATTGCAAAATGTAAAATGAATGTATTATGTAAAGAAAGTATAAATGAATGGGTCTTAAAAAAAATCTTTTTTTTTTTGTTTCAATTTATACTACAATGTGTGTCCATAGGACACAGATGTGTCTCCACATTTCACTGTTAAATCAGTCTACAGATGGCCCGTCAGTGACAGACTTGTTGCTATAGTTATTCAAGGGACTTAACTCTTTTTTTATATATTATATATTGGTCTTAGAGCAAAGTTGGAGAAAAAATAGCCACATAAGAGCAGAGCTTATAGAATAAATTAAATAGCATCAAAGGAAGTTTACTGACTAGTTTAACATATTATATCTATAATTATGTTTATTAAGCTAGACAGACGGACATAGTCAAATCTATATATCTATATTCACCTGGTCACCCTTTTTAAACTTGAGAACTTTTTTTTTCACATTTACTTGTAGAATGGACAATAGGGCGGAAAAAAATAAAAAAGGAACTCATACAAAACATAACTATCTATCAGATAACTATGGTTTTTTTCCAAATCATAAAAAAATAAAGAAATTTTAACAAAACTTAAAAAGATTAAAACTTTAAAAGATTTCCAAATGAGATAAAATGAAGTACTGATAATGAATGACATGGATTTTTCATATTTTTTTACTTTTTACTATGACTGTCCAAACCAATGCATAACACTTAAGGACTTTTATCTTTGCTTTAAAGACCTACCTAAACAATCACAGATCACTTAATTGTTTTGTGTTGTCTTCACATTAGTGTTGAAATATATGACTTGTGGAAGAAAAAAAAGAAGCACATTAATTGCTTTTCAATTTAACACCATTTACAAATTAATCTTGTGTTGATATATCAATTCTATTTATTATAGGTATAAATTCAAATAATTATATAAAATTATAATTGTATATTGTAATTGTTGAACATTTTACACTTTACAGTGTACACTGAGGTAAAGATAAAATATTATCTTATACTTTCAAAACTTTTATCTTTCATGATGTGTCTTTATGAAGTTATTTTGTTATCTTTCATGATGCGTCTTTAAGATTTTACTTTGTTATCTTTCATGATGCATCTTTAAGATAATTTACTTTATTATCTTTTGTGTCAGGACATGATATCTTCTTAACCCTGTTGTAAACTTCTGGATACAACTTTATCTTGATGTAGGCTACATTGTAAATTATACATTTTATAAATGTATTTCAGGACAAACTGATGTGACACGAAAAGAGATGTTCAGTTTTGTTAAAATGCTGAACAAGCATATTTGCCTATAGTAATAAAAACTTCAAAAAGAACAAAGATCAAAGAGGTAATTAAACTTCTACACAGAAGGACACAAATAAAAGTGCCTAACTTACTGAATGTCAAAGAAAAGAGATGATGAAATAGGAATCCTTTTTATAATTGTGTCTAAAGCAAAATGTCCACCTATACAAATGTATGTACAGTAAAATGCCACCTAACGACCACGCCACAAATAGGACCACGCCGCTATTACGGGCACTTTTTAAAAGTACAAAATATTTGCCTTCTTTATTCATTGAGAAAATTGACCAGAATACCGACCACGTCTCTAATCCGGCATAACGACCACTTCTGTCAGACATTTGTGTGTATTTCTTATCAAAACATTAACCTGTACTACGACCATGCAACACAATGACCAGACATCACTTGGTGTTAATTGCCCCCCAATTAATTGTCGTAATCTTCCCTCTGGCGTAAACAAATACACCGGGTCAAATGAGGTCATTAATATACATCAATTGATTAGACGCTTGCTTTACGATGTATCTGTAGCATTCAAGCGTCAACATGATCAGTTTAAACCACTTCTGGCTAATTAATCTAAGCAGCTATGGTGCGAGAAACGATTAATTTGTAAGCGTAATTATGATGTGATAAACAAGTATATAGCATGTAAAATTGTTTGTTGTGCATCACAATTTATAGCAAGTATGGTAAAAATTGCTAATTTCACCAAATTATCAGTTCATGTGTGCTTTATTTCGATATGTAATTAATGTATAAATCATAATGAGAGTCATACTATATAAATACCTCATATTTTTCTTTTAAAGTGAAAGTCGTAAATTAATGTTTTCATCATATTAATGATGTACAGTATAATAATTATTATCATGCATTAAAAATGTTTTTTGTTTAAAAAAATGTGTTTCTTTTTACTCATTTAATTAAGTACATTTACCATGTGCATTAAACTATACAAGGTATACATTAAGTTAAGTTGGACTTTGTCGGCTGTTAAAGTGACTTATTCACTATTAAGACCAGTTCACTATTAAGACCACTTTGAGTCAGACCCGTTAGTGGTCTTAATAGAGAGAATTTACTGTATTCAGCAAGAAGAGCTGTCATTGATTCAGTGTAAAGCATATTGATGATACACAGTTATCGGATTTCAAATATTGGCAATAAATTGATAATTACTCCTTATTCCTTGTATATACATTTAATTCACTTTCATATTTGTTTAAATGATTTTAGTAAAATATATGTTCTCTTAAAACAAATATATTGTGTCCTGTTTATAAATGTCCTTTGCATGATTTTTTTTCTGACTATGTATGAATAATTTGGAATACTTGAATATTATAATTTTAGGGAATTAAATGGTGACACTGCTAAAAATACATAAAGAAATTTTGTTGCAATTAATACTGTTTTTTATCAGCAATCAAATTAATGCTTGGTATAGTGAAAGTGGGATTTCTTTCAGTTGTGAAGCTGGTATTCTGGAATTGTGAAGGGACCTTATTCAAATTGTAAAAGTAAAAGGGACATTTATAATAAGGCCCCTATAAGAGTGAAAAAATACCTTAAGTGACTTTTTCACCTTATATGACAGAGGCCTATAAAAGGCTTCTTCCAAATGGAAATTATCTTTAAAATCAGGCAGTTTCCAAAAAATCTGAACTAACACATGTCAGCTTTTTTTTACTTCCAAAATTAGCAATTTTAGCAACAATTGTGACAACGATTGTGAATGGGGCTCTATTAAGGCACCAAAACTGCATGAAAATAAAACCCACAAAATAAAGTTGTTGTTAATGCTCATAACTCAAAATTATATCTCTAATTTATTTTCTAGTTAATTTATACAGAACAATAGAACAAAATATAAAAGATACCAAATCACCTTTTTTAATTTTTGAAATAATGTTTAAAAGAGCATGGTATTGTGGCATTGTTTTATTCACTATAATCACAGATTAACCTGTAAAGGTATATCTTGAAATCACAAGGTCAAACATACTGGCAAGATGGCAATGGAGTGCCAAATTAAAAAAAACGTATCTGAAATTTTACGGTATATACCGTATTGTATGTTCAAAATCAGTTTGTGCTATTGTCTTAATAAGACAATCATTTGTTACCTAAGTGCAGTAAAGGGATAACTCTATATATAATGTATTTAATTTAATAGGAGTTAACCCGTCACTGCACAAAGGTGATAATATATAATATAGTTCTTTCAGTCTATGCACCATGATATGCTTGATGTGTCACAGTATAACAGGTATGCTTGAGATTGAATTACCAACTCTCTCACCCATGGGTATGTGCATGTCATGTAAGGCCCCCACGATTACACGTTTAAACGGATTCGTTTCGATTTTCATTCATAAACGTTTACGATATTGTTTACCGTTTAATCGAAATGACTATATTGTCTTACAAAATTTCTTAATCATTGCCTGTAATCATGGATTTTATCAATTCTAGTGGTTTATTCCAAAGTAAACAAACGGAAAATGGGTGTTTACACCCCTCCACACAGCATTATGGGGTTACAATGCAAAAAATGTGTGCTGACTCAATCGTGATGAGCCCTGCACATTCTTTATTTGTGCATGTATTAAAAATAGAAAGAAAGACATCATTTGGCGACTCAAATACATGTATGGTGTGTATAGTACATTGAGGTACCACCGTTTAAACGGTATCGTTTCGGTTCTTAGCAATCGTGTAAACGTTTACAAAACATTGTAAACGTGGGAGCCTTAATGTCATGGAGAGGCACCTGTTTGCAATCTGAAGATGATTAAAGATCCTCTGCATGTTTTAAGACGACAAATTTGCATGTGTTCTACAGCTCTCAATAACATTTAAGGCGGAACGACTTATTTAACTCTTATAAAGTTAGCTGCCACTGACATGAGTGAATCCAAGAGGAGTGACCCTACAAAGTAAGCAGGGACGATGAGGAACTCAGGAAGGGTTCTAAGGTGCATGAGCCCCTAGTTTATAGTGACAGCTTGGCACCAGCAGTCCTTATCAAAGCTATCCCCCCTTATATAGGTGGCACAATAGCTCAGTTGGTTAGACCACTGACTGTCACTCCTGAGGTCCAAGGTTCGTTCCTGGGTAACATCCTTTGGATTTTTCAGAGACACTTTCAGTGTTTCCCAAATACCTAGAGGTGTACTGGTAAGAAATCCAGGTAATCCTCGAATGTATTAGTGCTATACACTGGGTATGTAAAAGAACCTAGGGATCTGTTCAATAAGAGCTAGGGACTGTTTCCCAGATTCACTTGTATCTCACAGCTTTCTCTCACTGCTAAGTGTAATCATAAACCATTTTGAAGCAGTATTATGTACTGGTTGGAGACCACCAAAACCGGACAACCACCAAACCCGGACGGCCCCAAAAATGCTTAATTTAGTATTTTCTTTGTTCAGTCATCAGTGGTTGTCAGTCACTTTTTTTATCAACAATAAATGCAAGTTTCCTATATAATTTAGTAAATAAATTTATTTCAACCTCCTTAAATGGTAATATTTTAATTGTCTATTTCAAAAATGTTGATGTTGAAATTTGGGCGTCAAGAATAGATATGTCCTAAAAACACAATTCTTTTTCACCCCTGTTAAGAATGGGATAAAAATATCTGTAACATGATGAAAATTCACTGTCTCCCACTGTAACCTTATGTAACCCTTGTATCCCTTGTCATGTGGGGGTGAAAAATAATTGTGTTTTTGTGCCATATATGGTCAAGAAAGCAATGCCTGATCTCATATACCAGCTATAATCATTTGCAGAGTAAACAATAGAATATCCAACACTTCACTGTGACTTCAGCATTTGTTGCTGAAATATTGTATATCATGTTAAAAATTAAAAACACCCAAGCTTTTATCTGAATGGAATCATGTACTGTACATATCTGGCCGGACACATGGTACTGTAGTCCAACTAATTAGACTTGTCAAAGAGACACCGAGATAATTTTGGACGGGCGCTGTCTTTTTCCAAGTCCAACCACGAACTGCATTTTTATGCACGGACGCTTCCCAATTAGAAGTTGTTGGGAGCGAAAACTTTAGAAAAGTTTTCAAAGAAACGGTCTACATTACCTGAAAGAGAATCGTTTTTTATGCAAGGTTCCAAATTATTCATACTTCAAAGTCGAACAGAAGTCTTAAATATTCCACTTTAATTTTTTTTAATCGTTGAAAATTATTGAAAGCGGCCATATTGGAAAACGTGTCATGGTTGTTAAAATTGTAAAACACTGGTAAATCCATGGTGTAACACAAGGTATCGGCGGCAATCGATTGTATTTGCCAAGCTTTATTATACAATTTGTTTATGTTATTTATATGAATTATTGCAGGAATAACTCTTTTATTCACACACAAATATTTCAAGCATTAAAAAAGAGAATGTGTAAAGGAAATTATGATTAACCTTACTTAGAAATTAAATAGTTTTAAGTGATGTCCGATGTGCAGATCATACTGCATTTAAGTCCGTTTAAATTGTCCAAATTAGATATTATTAAGTTGGAATTTTTAACATCTGTGGATCATTTAGGTATATATATTAAAATTTGAAAATTCTGAACTACCTTTTTATTTTAAATAACCCTCCATGATTTCCCCCACATCGAAAATATCAATGTATATTGTAGGTACATGCTTAATTAGTGAATTATAATTATACTATACATGATGAAGCAAAAAGAAAGAATTTCAATTTATATATTACCAACTCCATATCATTTTTCTAGTTTATTTTTTCCATTTAAAAGAAATTGAGGAGCGGTTGTGTATGGGGAAGAAGTTACAAAACAACCCAAAATAACTTTAAAACTCTGAAAAAAAAAAAATCTTAAAATTTCAAAAACTATAAAATGGAATTTCAGACAGTCCTCAGTAAATATATAATTGTCGCCACAGATTTTGACGGGGTTTTATGATAAAAACACAGCAAGCGGAAATTTAGTGACCGTTATTTTAAGATGTTGAAATAGCATAAACAATGTAAGACAGATGGGAGAAATGTTGGAACGACTGTCCGCAAAAGGCACGCAAAACCTCTGATACCCCATTTTAAAAATTCCATGTTATTCTAGTTCCCGGCGTTGAACGCACCTCGAATGTTGCTCACATTGAAAGTTTCCATGATTACCGCCGTATTATGTTAACACATCTGTGCATGGATGTTGATTAAAAATTCAAAACATTATTATGTTTAAGTGATAAATTCGGTTTAAAACCCGGCGAAAGGGAGCACTTGAACACCAGAGCCGTTTTGGACCCCTGTTATTTTGTTTCGATTTTGAGTTTCAGGCTTTTTTGGTTTGGGTTTTTTTTTTGGAGGGTGGATAATGAATTGGGGAAAAGTTTTTTTCTGTTTCTTTAATTTTTTTTTGTTTTCCCGAATTGTATTGATAATCTTATCGTTTGTTGGTTCGGTATACATGAAATACAAATGAAAAAAATGAAAAAGGGAAAAGGGGCTTTCAATGAACGAACCCCAATGCCCCAAAAAAACCTTTGGCAAGGAGCCCAGGGGGATCCTAAAAAAAAAGGGAAAGGGGAAGGGGAGCAGGTCAGGTTTATCATAAAATGTAACTGAAAAGGGAAAATAAAGAAAATAAAAAAATAAATGTTAATAGGACAAAAAGTTAACGCAGCACAGGGGAAGGGGATAGGAAATTCGGGGAGGGGGCGAAATAAAAGAAAAAACTAGGGGAAAAAGGGTAGATACTTACCCAAAGACGAAAAAAAAACAAGGGACACAAACAAAGTGTCACCAAAACAGTATGAAACAGGACCACTTTAAGTTTAACCGGGCACAGGAGAAGGGGATAGGAAATTTGGGGGGAGGGGGCGAAATTAAAGAAATAAAACTAGGGGCAAGGGAAGAAACTTACCATAGAACGAGAAAACAACAACAGGGACACAAAAAAAAAGTGTACCCAAACAGTTGAAACAACAAGACATACACCTTATACATTTATAAGTCTCTTAATTTGTTCATTTGAAAAATTCTGATCTTCTCAAATGACTTTTTTTTAATATTCTACTTTTAAATTTGTATTTCAATTAAAATATGTGACCCGTTCCTTTATAGTTACACAGCATATGGCTGGATCACAATAAAGTTCCTTTTTAGTAAATTAATAAAGTATGTCAAAAAGACATTAACTTTATCATAGGTTTAATATGGTATTATATATCGGGCAATCGGTGTGAAAAAGAGCTTCTTGAAATATTATTTGTACAAATACTGAATAATTTGAAGTGTTTTCAAATAGTTTCCTTCAATATTTCTTTTTACGTTCCTAATTGTCATATAAATATGCCATGTATAAATGAAGTCCAGTATTTTATCCGAGAGTGACATTTGGCAGTCATTAGCAGTAACAAGAAGGCAAACCACCAATTGCATAAATGTTGAGTATATGTATTAAAATATTTAAAAAATATTAAACAACAGTACTTGTACGGAGCCTATTTGCGACCATTGCATTTTAGGTTAAATACCAATGAATACTTTTAATAGTATTTAATAATGCAACACATTTTATTAAAAAATAATGAATAGATTTATTTCCCCCGATATTTTCGTTTAAGTTTAATCTTCATGCGTAACCCACACACTTACCTTGGCTTGACACACTTGGGGTAGCTACTACCAGCTTTTTCACGGAATCGATTTTTTACGATGACGTCATAACATGTCCGCCGAAGATAGAGTAGACCAGTACACATTTTTGAAATAAATCGCATGTAATGCGGTTTAAGACAGGTACAAATCTAATATTTTTTCTTAGGAGAAGTTAGTACTAAATTTATAATTCTATTGATCTTTAGAGGGTTTGATTGAAGTTAACTTTCAGGTTTAAGCAGTAAAAATCAGTCAAACTATCGATAGTGTTTGCCGGTAGATTTTCCGTGCGTAAAATGAACAGTTAAAATTAGGCGTAACGTTTTGACAGTAAGAAAAAAAGCTGTAAAATGGGTCAAACCGTTCACGCCAAATTAATTTTAGGTAATGGTACTGTTAAAGTGTAGACAATTTAGGTAATTTTTGATACCCTCCTTGATGAGGGCCTCGGATATAAGTGTCAATATAAAATCAGAAATAAAACAAACTAGTTTGTTAGTTAGGATAAGAACTAGCTGAACTGGGTGTTATTTTTTTAGGCCTCTGGTTGGAAATTATTAAATCTATATGGAAAAAGTGTTCTAAAAGTGTTCCATCCCCGACCAGTAGATATATATTTATTTATCAAAGTTACTGGTAACATTTAAGTTGTTACTAAATTGTATGTATTCACTAACCCCCTACTTTTGGCTTAAAATCCCATAATATTCAATACTCTCTGGAAATTTGCACGGACATAATTATTTCCATTTTGAATTCAAAAATAAACCCTTTAAAGTTTAAATGCACATGACATGTCCAGGATCCATGACCAGCACAAGCTTCTTTTAATGGCCGGAATGATCAGCATATATATCGAAATTAAGCTAGAAATAGTTCAGGGTAAATAAGTTCTTTTATATCTAATACTTCTATTCAACCTAATTTAATTTCTTAACTAGCTTAAGTTTATCCAATAATAAGGTCAAATTATGGGATCCAATATTTCGAATAAGAAAAGTAGTTTAAAGGCTGATTATAATGGATTGTGTTATAATAAAATGTACAGACTATTAATAAATGTTCACATTTGTTTTTTCTACTTATCTTTCTTAAAATTACTAAATGTCTTGAGAATTAAATTGACAAAAACTCAATATTAAAACTAATGATTACAAACCAGTTGTGCTGTCCGCCATTTTGAACTTTCGACAAATCACGTCACGTGCAAAAATAGAAGTATTCACCACAATGCACCTTAACTACAATACCGCAAATACTTGATAAACACCGACAATCACTAGTATCGGAAAGAAAAGTAAAGGGAGCACTTGATGTGCGAGTAACACGGATTCGATTTTAGAAAACCCGGATTATTCCTAACTAAAAAGTTTGATGCAATAGTATGGTTAAGGTAGGGACGCTGTCCCTAATCTTTTACACGGGATTTTAACAAAATGTTACTGTTAACTTTTGCATTACAGTAGATTACGTTAAGAAACCCCTAATGGGCACTATCAGGAACTGTAAAATGGACAAGATAGGACATTTATTATGCATTAAAGGACCCACGTATGCAAAATTGAAACAAAGTGTACAGTACGGCTTAGTTATTTCCAAACTAAACCTTTACTGTTGAAAGTGCGTTTTTTTAAGGAATGCAGGAAAATCTAAATAATCTATATAGTACTATCATAAAAGGAACTTTGAGAGTAAAATATTAGCAAAAACTGGCTTAAGAATCCTTGTTCATTATGAAAAATGTTTTCCTATTCAAAAATGATAAGAAACAAATAACAAATCACAGAAGCAAAATGATTGTTTCTACACAAAATGTTTGAAATATGTATAAAAATATTACCCTACCCCACCCTTTTCAAACACTTACTTGACCATTTCTCTGTTCAAAATATGCCTAAAATTTACCACAATGAAGGGCTTTTTCAAAGTTTGCCTGAATTTTCTTAGAAGTACACTTTTGCCAGGGTGTTGGGGGGGGGGGCTTCAGCCCCCGAAGCCCACATCTCCCCGGTGTAAACGGATCTGCATAAGTAGGTCTAATTGTTTATTTTGTCCAAGGTTGGGAATAATTATTAGCTTATATGAAATAAGAATTTGTATACGGTGCAAGTGTATCAGTAATTAATACATTCATTTTTGTGAACTGCATGAAGACTGTTTGTTTAATGGCTTTAATTGATTTTCTTTTTGGAAGAATTCTTGGGTCAAATTTTGCCAACCCCAGATGTCTGCTGTTTTCTTATTTGAATATTGTAAAAACTTAATAATAGCCCTTTTGTCTGAAACCCCATTGGCTATAATTATATTATAACAGGGCACTTTTGTCCCCTCCTAATTTTTTTTTCACACTTCACATATTTCGGTCATTTGTTATCTTAATATATATACAATCGTCATGTAATTATAAACATGTAATAAAACCCTCTGATAATCAAAACAAATTGTTCTATCTTCTATTCTAGGGTTTTAAATGCAAACCAGTTCGTTTGTACTTTGAAATTTTGAGCTGTTAGATTTTTATATATGGTTCCAACATACTGTTGAGTCATATAACCTGTTAGTCCACTTAATTATTGATAATATTTTACTGAATAATATATAAGGGGAATAACTGTTTCTAATTTTATGTCATGATTGGCTTACTGTTAGTTTAAACATGGTTTTAAAGCTAACATATTTCGGAAGACGATTGTAGCGTAATAATTACTTCAAGGAGTTGATAATATAAAGCTAAATATATTTCTAAACTTAATTTAAAAAGAAATGAGCATACTATACTTCAAACAGAGCCCTAAAGGCAAAATTGGAAATGTTGAAGGCTCGGTTTGATTGAAAAAATTATAGACGGTACTGGAAGTGCAAGCTACCTTCTTCGCCCCATAGCACCGGCTTAAATAGAGTATGAATATAATAGAACATTTTAAATTGAGAAACAACCGCAGAAGTGTTGATATGGCGGTCATCAAAGATTCTTCAATGTGTCAGGTTTGCACCATTCCACGAAAAGCAGCGGTTGGTCAAAAAGTAGCTTAAATTCTCACAAAACTATGGAAAAATGCATATGATGCATATTATCTAAATGTGATTAAACAATGCTTGATGAATAAAACATACATTTTTAGTGAAGAACCAATTTGAAAAAACAACAACTTTAAAGGCTTAATTGATTAATAAATTGACTATTTATAGCATTATTACATTTTCTGAGTTTGTTTTGTCAGCTGTCTTCTAATTTGAAAAGATGAACATTGCCAGATTTAAAACAAAAAAGTATGTAATAAGAGTATTTATTAAATTTATATTAAAATATTGTTTCCTAATAGAAGAATGTTAATTGTATTTCTATGGTGAAAACCATCTTCTAGTTTTTGTCAGGATGGATACGATCTAGTTGCTTGTTTCTTGTTTTTGTTTGGTTGAGTTTAATAAAGGTCACACGGCGATGTTCCATCTTTACTGGTGGTGTGCAGACCTCACGCGTCCATGTGTGCATTAATGCAGGCATGAACGGGGCACAATAGAAGAACCACTGACCTTCCGTAAGCTAGCTAAATAGCCCAGTCAGCAGGCTGGATAGCTGGATAGCTCTGTCAGCTAGCTGGATAGTTCCGTAAGCTAAGTGGATACTAGTAGTTCAGCTAATTAAAGAAAGAAAAGGAGGAATGTTAGGGGGCAGGGGACCTAAAAATGAAAAATTTTGTATTTCAGTGTGACCAGAAACACAATTCCAAATATTTCAAAATCTGTTTCTTCAGGTCAGATAACCCATTGCATTGCATTATCTTCATACTGGATACTATTGGATATACAATTGGAAGGGAATACTATAGTTGCATGCATTGTCTGTAGCAAATAAAGAAAGACAAGCAAGTTACGTTTCCCCATAAAGAAAATAAAGAACATAGCCATATGGCAATCTTCATGAAAGTGGCTACATATACCAGATATTGCGTTTGCACGATTCCTTTGAGATAATATAGTAAACGCAGTGCAAGCTATAGCATTTAGAAAATGACAATAAATGTCTGTCATACTCTAGAATTTCACAAAATATTGAAATTTCTATTCGTTTGCCCCAATGAGAAAGTTTAAAAATTTTAAATTAAACTTTTTCACCTCCATTCGAGAGTCAGAAATACATAAAGTATCAAATGCTAGTTTCGTAAAACCAGCAAAATAATGCTCATTAATGCATGCTACTCTCGAAACAATGAAAAATTCAAATGAACAGAGAAATATAGAAGTTATCAGTACCTTCAAAACACCATGTCTGAGTTATTAAAAAATTTGACCGGGGCCATCATACGAATATGTCCCCTGCCCCCTTACGGTTCCCATTATTTGAGGAAATATAGAGACAGCCGATATCGCAACATCTTACTAAAGGTAGGTTACATATAACATATATTGACTGCTAATAGCTAGATCACTGTTTTCCTATTGGATAGTATAAATAAACAAGATGTAACCTATAAAGGCACATTATGCATCAAAAACGAATAAATATTTCCTTCACTAGAATAGGCAACTATGAGTTTTTTATGTTTAAATAACACTTTAGAGCATATCAGATGCTCAATGAGAAATGTTTAGCAAAAAGTAAATAAAGTTACTAAAGTATATTCTCTTTTTAATTGACATCCATACAAAATAGTGAAATACTAAATCATCGTAACAGTTCCTATTTCAGGCAAAATATGGTTCATGTAATTGAACAAAGTGTATCTTTTCGGAAATTTTTACAGGACACAAAATTTAAATAGCCTTTGAAAAATAAAAAGAAAATAAAGAAAAGATAAAAATTAAAAGCCTTGTTCTGGGGTCATAATGGGCCTTTAATCATATCTTTGCAGATTTAAAGATAAGGTATCATATACATTTACACTATTTCAGTTGACATATATCAAAATTGGAACAAATTTATGAATTCACCACTGTTACAAATTTGCTTTAGAAAGATAAAAATAATTAAGGTATACATTTGTAAAAATTGAGGACATTTCAAATCACATAAGAAGGGCTTTAAACCGGAAAATACATATATATTGGTATCATGCGGTGATATCACAATGCTGCCAATACAAGGTAAATTCATGATCAAATTTCTGAGAAAATATTTAAGTCTCAAAAAAGCACCCAATACATGTGATGTGTCTATACTTTGACCAAAGAATTGAAGTTTTAGTTTACTTCCCTCTGTGAACATACATTATAAGAGTTGAAATTTTAAAGGTCAATTTATTTACGTCATCTATATTGTAATGGGCAATACGTATCAATCATGCAGTTATCGTTATTTTCATTCTTATTATTGATTGGTTAAATAAATGTTTGTTTATCTTTTATAGCCTTTGTTGATTTAATCTGTCAGCCATTACTCGCTATGAATTATGGGAGATAACTTCACAAGGCCAACTTCACTTTTTTTTAAGTAAAGTTTGTTGGTTTTCGACTATTTATCAAATTTAACGAGACTTGAGTGCAAAATTAATTGAAGTAAATGTATATATAATAAGTTTCATCTTTCTTGTATTTGATTAAAAATTGTATTGAATTTTGTAATGGAATCATTGTTTTTATAGATAGTCATTTAATATTTTAACTTTTATCATAGTTTTCTTTTTAAGTTTTAATTAATGATGCCATTTCCTCAGTTGGAAATCTGTAACATATTTGGTGATTTAATGACACCCTGTGGTGCTGGATTGCCAAACATTTGGCGAGTATATAAGGTCTTCGCCTCAGATTTCTTTGTTGGTTTCCATAGATTTATTATTTTATTTATTGATTCATATTTTTTTTGTATTTTGATATTTCTTGTCCAGATTTACTTTTCAGTTGTTAAATTATGATTACTTATAATTATTTATTCGAGATTTTATGAGAATAAACTTTGCTGTTGATCAGAAGTTACATTTTTATTGGGAGGCCTTGAAAAGTCATATATTTGTGTTGAATATTTAAACACTTTCAGAGACTAAATTCCTATAACAAGTCTTTATGCAGTTGCTTATTTATTTATTCTTTATTTATTTATATTTTTTTTTGATATTTTAAATAATGCAAGTTTGAAATTATTTTTGACAAGGAGATAGATTTAAATAAATTCATGTTTTAAACTTGATTTTAAGTCTTCATTTCACACCTTTTTTTTAATGAAAGGTGGTGTGTTTTTGCCGTCATTAGTTATTTTGTGGTCAAGCCTTTGTTTAGAACAATCAAGATGATCATTCATTTGTCCGTCTGTACATAAGCTTGTCTTGCTATTTTGTAATGTGATATTTCAAGGGGCTTACTGAAACACTAATTTTTATTTTGCGTGGAGTGCTAAGAATCCACCTTTTCGAGCCAACCTCAAATGTATTGCTCCGACGAGTCCAAAGAATTATTTCGTAAACGGTTGAAGTAAGGATGGACGAATGGATGATTACAAACTTTCAGTTTATACACGCGCAGTTTGATAAAAGTTATGTATTATTTATTTATGCATTTATTTTATGAACAAAGTTTCCAAATGGTAATGTATTTTTTCAGTGTACTAGAGTTATCAGTGTGTGCATTAATATTTTCACGGAAAAGTTAATGTTCTCTAAGATATTTATTTTAATAATGTAAAACATTCAACAGATGCATATACATCAATTATCGCTTATTTTCAGTCCGCCTTTTTGTTATAGTTGCAGCCATAGTGTTAACCAATGGTAAAGTTTTGCACAAAGTAGAAAACAAAGGTATCTAATTTAAACTTGTTTTAACGACAGTTATAGCAAAAGGATAAACAATATTTCAATGGTGATACTATATTATAAAAAATAAAATAATGAAGTAACAATGAAACAATACTGTCAAAGAGAAAATCTCTCTCTTTAAAATTTTCATTGATTCACAAATTACTCGACATACGAGAAAAACACAAGTGATTCAGTAATTTTACCAACTTAAATTTACCAAAGTATAAAACTTTAAAATCTCTTATTTGTTCGACAGACTAGCAGAAACAAATTTCAAACAAACATTCACTTGGGTTTCATAAATTTCCACAATTTTCAGTACCAAAATAAAACATTTACAGCATTTATCGTTTGTTTCCAGGGCATCAGTTGGAAGCAAATATTGTTAAACGTTTTATTCTGATGGACAAGTTTCCGGATGGTAAGCGAATACTTATACATCTTGTGTAATATGTCTCAGAATATGCAGTGAAAAAAACGAAACGGACCGCAACACTGAACAGCAACATTTAGACACACAGGATAACAGTTATACCCACCATAAGAAAACGGGGCGAATGTCGGGGAGGGGACATAGGGTGGGGCGGGGGGAGACTGAGCGAATTTATCAATAATTGCAATTAACAAACTTATGAGCCTTGAAATGCGCCGTTAAAATGAGACGTTAATAATATTAGCAAAGAGAAGAAAAATAAATATCATTTATGTGTCCTAAACTGATGGAATACTTACCGATACACATGACAGGATGTATTAGCAAAACTTTTAATTCAAGCAAATTAGAAATAAAAGTTATCGCATATAACTCTTGTATATATAGAATATATCATATGAATTGGTATGTTTCTCAGACTGATTGTGTGAAATTGTATTCCTCATGAGCCCATACTTTTGCAAAATCCCTTTCTATTACAATTTATTACTTTAAGTACATAAAGTACTTTGATTATATAATTGTTGTATCTGGTTTAATTAGAATGGACATCGTGGCGGCAGCAGGTGGCATGTCTAACAACATGTGTGCAAGGTTTCGAGAGACAGACCATAGACTGCTGTACAACTGGTGACAACAAGATTTGCTTTGATCTTCCATGGAATTCTCTCAACGAATCTGTTGGAAAATGTGCTGGTATGTAAAACAAGTAATCAGGCTTTTTCTTATGGCGTTATGTATACATTGTACATGTGTATGCTGCTCAGCTTACAACCATAAGCTACGGTGACCAAAAGTCTTAGTGAAAGGGAAACAATAATACTTTTACATGCGTTTTTACATAGCTAGCTAGGAAAAATAAATAAAGTGAATACATGTACTTCATTAAGCTTAAAGGAGTTTTTTTAAAGTTATGCTGAAAAATAATCTTCGGAATATTGTTTTTGATATCATTTCATGTTAAAAAATAGAATTGTACTGTTGACCGTGATAAATCGGCGTCATTTCTTATGATCGGAATCTGTTGATAATTCTTTTTCAAAACTATCAGTAAAATAAAGAAAATACCATTTTCATAAGTATGAGTGTAGATTTTCAAGGAGCTCCACTAAGGTCAAAACGCCTTAAATAATACTATTGAAATCTTTATATAGATCAAGCGAAGTACTTAAAATGGATAAGTCTACAGAAGACTAATAAAAAAGAGAGAAATATTCCAAAACTAAATTGAAAATCGTTTTTTTGTGCAATAATTAGCCCAATTTTAGCAAAATGCGTTGCAAAGCTTTTTAATTTGGGTGAAATTTTGCACAATAATAGTGAGACAAAAATGAAAAAAAAAGATGAGAGAATGATCTGAAATCGAGCTCGTTCAGACCAATATCAGATGGTTCACAAATCTCTGTAGAAATATTTCCAGTCCGGTCGTGTCAAGAAGTCTAAGTGTCCTCAATACCTATAACAAGTAAAATGGTTTCCTGCGGGGGAACATTTTTAATGATATAAAGATAGTTCCTTCAACTATTTTCAACATTGTTTGGGGGATAAATAAACGTTTGTATCAGGAATATAGTTGACAATAATCGATCAATATAGAAGAAGGTCTTTAGAAACTGGTGACCGTTGAAGACCGGAGAAGGTCGTACATAAAACAATTATTTCTTTTTAAGAAAATTATTAAATAGGCCTACCATTTTATGAATAATTCCGAGCAAAAAAAGTAAACACACAAGTTTACGCAGAAAATATCTCTATTTATTATGGCAGATGTCACTATACGTAAATTAATCTTGTAGATTTTCAGTATAAACAATTTATTGTTTGTAAAATGTGAGATAGATATTAAAGAATCATTGATAATTTTCAAACACATCATTCAAGTTTTTCCACCTTAAACGGTAAAATAATTATAGAAAATTAGAAATATCACGTAATAGTTTTTTGTTCTTAATTAGGTGTAATTCGGACTACATTCCCTAGAGGTAAATCCGTAACGTACCGGCAAACGGTATTTAGCTGGGTTTTAGAAAAGGTCAATTAACCAATCATATACGGTTTACAGATCACGTGCTCCTCCATGTACCGAAAACAGGTCACGTGCTCCTCCATGCCTCAAAAGTTAAACGCGTACCAATACCCTGCGGTCTCCAGACCGCAGGGAATAAGTGTTTTAGAAAGTGTTAACACATATCTTTTAGGGTTTTGCGAAAGAAGAGATGCTATATTATGCAGACAGCCGCTGTCACTAATATGTGGATCAGATGGCAGCCTTTATCCCAACAGGTAGGACATTCCTCATTCCAGCGTATCGTCTTTGGTTTACGTCTCAGTAAGAATAATCTTAATAGTATAGATGCATATAATATAATGTTTATATTAAGAGCACTTAGAAAAATAAATAATAAAAGATCTTCGACTAAATCAGTGGTGGGATTACAGGGCTCTGCTTTCTAAAACTGCCGCTTTTTGTATCTGAGCGTGTCTTTGTCATAGTTGAACTATACTTGTAACATTTATACACGGTGAATGAAGACAATATTTTTTTTATGGTTTTAGCTGCGAGTGGACGAAAATGCGTTGCGTGGACAGGTCATTGATACAAAAAGATATTCAATTTTGCCAGACGTTAAGGTAACACTGTTCTTCATTCTAATTCCGTCGATGCATATACATGATGTATATGTTTTGCCTTTGTGTTAAGTTTTTCGATCTGACAGTGCGATAGTCGTCCAGCTTAATAAGTAGAAATCGTAGCTCTAGAATAACTAAAGAATCATTTAGTAAAAGAAAGAATTGGCATGGAACAAATATATTCTACAAATGTAAAATGTAGTGGTCATTAATGATTTAAAAATGTTACAACAGAATAAAAAATACACATTACATGCAACGTTTATTTTTATGACGATTATAATATATATCTGTCTTTTTCATCAAAGAACTAAATCACATATGGAACAGAATAATACTAACGTTGTTTCACTATCATCTACGGAATCATTACCATTGTCGTTCCCTACATCAGCACTAGCGTCAACGAATATTTCATCTGTAGCACTAGAAATCACAACAACGACATCACCACAACCGCCAACATTAACAACAAGAAGAACGCCACAAACTACCTCCAAAGATTCATCGACAAAAGTAATTACACCAAAAACAACGATAAGCACACCAGTAACATCTACAGACATGTCAACAACTCTCATTTCAACACAATCTGCTTTAAGCTCTTTAAGCTCGATTGTTACATCGTTAGCTGTTTCTTCATCCGTTCCAACAACACCATCGTACTGTCAAAACAGGCACTCTATTTCCTGCGGGTTTACGTTCAATGTTGTGTGTGGATCTGATAGGCAGTTATATGCTAATTTGTGAGTATATTATTTTACTTCCTTGTAAAATTGCGTTCTACGAGCCACATTTCTATTGATTTATTACCATTCTCGTCAACCATACTAGCAAAATTAGTCTTAACGCATATTACTTGTGAAACAGGGATTCCGCCAGGAATTTTGAATTATTCTTTTATGTGAGGAAGCTAGCAAGGTAGCTTACATAGCGTTTGTGGTTCTACTTAAGTGTTTGAAATAAAGCATAGAGGGGCACCTGAAGCCTTCTTCGACCAGTAAAGCAGGAAAGTCGTCATATGATCTTTACAGTGTTAGCACGACATAAAACAAAGCAAAAAATAAAAAAAAGTTTATATTTTGAACGCCTTTGAACACATCTTTGATAATAAAATGTTCAGTCGACATTTTCGTATTACATCAATTCCAAGCAGAACGTCTTTAAGTTTGAGTTTCCTTTCATTAAAACTTGATATTTGATCAAACTGAAATACTTGTATACAAATAGAGATAAAAATCGTCGATAAGTATGTCACATTTTCCATAATACTTTCAAAGTTTCACCTGCAGTTAATATATTTATATATTTCATGAACTGAATATGTATTTAAAAGTTTAATGCTTTAAGAAATAGTTTTAGTGCTTCCTTAATTTCTGAAACTTACAAAAAATACCATATGACGTTTATCAATTAATTGCAAGTAATACTTTATCAAAAATGTGTTAAAATCGGCGAACAAAAAAACAAACAAACAAAATAATGAGATACAACTGTTATATTTTGATATGATTCTAGAGTATAGTTTACTATTTGCGACTACATTCGAATCTGTAAGATGAGGGTCATGCAGCCCACATTTTTGTCTTATAATAAAGATAACAGGTCTTTGTATAAAAAAATATTTAGACATTTGAATTATTTAAAATAACATTTGCCATGTAATTTGTATATAACAAACTCTGAATAAATTTTCCTGAATTTAATAATTGAAATTTCTTTAAGATGTATGCTTGCATTGGGACGATGTGACGATCCGTCCCTGACACAGAAGGACAGACAATACTGCTCTAGTGGTTGATGGATTTTTTTATTTTTTATTTCTAATATTTATTAATTTTTCGCATTTGGAATTCATGAATACGTTTTTGTGCGGCAATATTCATTAAAACATACGCAAAGACGATTGCTATTATTTGGTTTCTATTTGAAAATGTGACACATATCTTAATCATAAACCCAGTTTAAAATTGATGCCAGTATACAATTACCAAGTTATCGCGATATATATATTTAAAAGTGTAATTATAAATAAAAAACATCAGTAAAACGACGACGTAATAAAAACAAGAACAGCAAAACATTAATTTTTATTCATGTTGGTTTAAAACGAAAAGTCAAGAATACTAATCACCATGGAAAGCTGGCCAATTGGAAAGAACTAATATCAAAAGTGATACTGTCAATCCATAAGACGACTCATTTGAGTTATGTCTCGGACAAAGATTACAAATAAAGCCGTATTTACAACCCTGTCATGGAACGTATAAACTATCTATAAATAATCATATACATGTAGAAGAAAACGTCAACGTCGAGACGGACCACCATCATAAATCAAAAGATATTCAAGTATAAAATGACATCCAATTAAGGAGAAAAGGAAAACTTCGATCTTTATAAATATTTATTTTCTTCTTTTCAAGTCGAGGCAGTGATTAATTGAAAAATGTTATCCAGTATGATAAATAGCTTTTATCTCTGAACACCAAATGGTCTTTCGTCTAGGGCATATGAGGTTATTCCCTATAAAACATTCAAGTTAGTTCAGCGAATCAATTTATGTTTGGTTGTTAAACATACATCTAGACTACTAGTATTGCATACAATACTTTATGAAATCTGGTCGTCCATGGCCGAGAGAGGTTAATGTCGATTTCAAAACACTTGCCCCATACCATTGGGTTCGAATCGCTGTTTAATTCTTTCTAATGAGGAAGCTATCCAACATCGTAGCGTCTTATGAGATGCCCGTTTAGGAAAGCAGGAGCACATGGGGTCTTCCTCCGCCAGTAAAGCTAGTAAACGTCTTTGCTTTGAGAGAACGTGCAAATATGTTTATTTTGACTTTTCACAATCTGGTAACTTTCGGTTTATCATTACCCCTCATGAACAGACAGTATCAAACCGAGTCTGCAATTTTTATGTAATTTTATTGTTTTAGGCCTCCGAGGGATCACCATTTTCCCAGATTTTTGCTTATTGTGTTCGTTATATTTTGCTAGACAATTAAATTAATTGACTGTGATTGGAAAATTTTTAAGTTGTTAGCAAGTGTGTGTGTCAAACTTCAGTAACAATAAACAGTGAGATAACTATAAAAAGACACCTTTTCCATTGGGCAGTAACGTTCTATCTGATTAAGAATTATATGTTTTTAAAAAAATGAGATGAAAACGTTAAAAATGGATTAAACTGTCATATATTTTTATTTCTAAATATTCCCAATGATCAAAGGTTCTCCGAGAATTCAAAAGCACAACAATTGTTTCCTTCCCAAAGATATACGAGCATATAAACACGTATTGTCTCTTTCACATGATGTTTAGATGATGACAACGTTCAGCAATAAAATTAACCATTTACGAGACTATTACCATATTAATTCATTATCCGCTTTTTATAGGGACATTTTGGTGTGATGAAATGCTTTGAATAGAAATATTGCATTCAATAAATGGGGACATTTCACCGGACTTAATGTTTGCAAAAATGAAAGTAAAATAGAAACGTGATTTCGTTTAAGGTTTTGATAATAGCACTTAGCTGGAAGGAAATGGCTCTAGAGTTCCTAACATTGTCCCCTTCGTATCACTTTAAATTGATACACATTATATTAGGCACATTAAGAAATGAATAGTTCTAGCCTTCTTTAGAAAGCGCAAACAGGATTTTTATAATGTTAAATAATTGTTTCAGAGCATCTTAGTAGCTAATTACCTGGAATGTAAAATTGTACTTATACCCCGGAAACAAAAGAAGCAAAATATCATTCACGTTTTTAGCCAATGAGTAACTTTCTTGAAACTATTAACACAAAATCAAATATAAAAGTGCTTGAGAAATTAAAATAAAAGCATTTATGAGGAATAATGGACCTTTAAGAAAAAAGAAAAACATCACTTATGATACTTTCCCAATTGCAAAAATAATTCGAAAATTGTTTTTGACTTCATATACCAAAAACTACAAATTATTCAAAAGTACATAGTTAAATATAGTATTGAAAAACACAATATATACATCGAATATCAATTAACGTTTCATTATTACCTTTGTTTTCAAATCTTTCAAATTTGCTGTTTTTGGTGAATTTCTGTCGTTTTTTTGTTTTGTTTAAAAAAAAAGAAAACAAAAACAACAACATTTATCCCAATGCTTTACAAACCGACAGTGTCGTTGGTCAAAATCTAAAAGAAAAAAAACCGGTTAGGAGGTTTCTAAATACATGTAATATCATAATCCTCCGCTTGCTGTAAACAAAAAACATTTGATTGATTAAACTTTGATGCAAATGACAACCTCTGATTTTTATCATCTTTTTATCTTTTTTGTCATCTTCTTTTTGCTCTTGTATGATTAGCATCAACATTTGACAAAGTAAAGTGGCTGTGCAAATCTTTCGTTTTAATCAATAATCCTGTTGCATTTTAATCAAAAGCTGTGCTGTTGCATGGATAAATGAGAAAGAATCATGACAAGTTTTGAAGTTGGAAAAAAAAGAAACTCCAAAGAAATATGCATGAGAATTAGTTGGTGAACGATATATTTTTCTTTAAATATTTGTGATAAGAATATTCCAACAAATGTTGCACCATAAGGATCTTAAAATGATAAATTTTTGCCGCTAACAACTTTTTCAGGGCGGTTATTTTTTAAAGTCTTATCTTTTTTTTTCAAAGATACTTTGAGATATGAAAGTTTTTATTTTGAATTTGTTATGGCTTTTCATCGTTATTATCAATATTTTGTTTAAGGCGAGAATGGGGGAGAGAACATATTTTAACAATGGGGAAATAGTGTTTTTATCACAGACACCGATACTTGTTAGTTGCGTGAAGCGGACTAGAGAATGATTCATGAAAGCTTAAAGCTTTGTCATTAAATGACTTACATAAACATGTATTAACTAAACGAAAACAACAGAACATGTAATAAGTTTTCCTATTTACTTTTTTGTATTTAGTTTTGTTTACACTTATTTCAATCGATGTTTCATTCTATACGATGTTTCCGTTTCTAATGAATAAATTTTCTATCAACATTAAGTTTATTTTCTTAACTTCATGAATAGAACTCGCGGCAGTAGCTATTTTTCGTGTTATTCAAAAACAGAAAGACGTGTAGAGTACTTGAAAACTTCGGATTAATCCGTTTTGCCATAGGCAAAATGAATTTAGATTATTTTGTCAGTCTCATCTGAAATTTTGATGGATTTCTATTAATGAATTTTCTGCCTGCATTAATTGTGTTTTTTCTCCATCCATACGGAGAGATCGGATAAGAATTTTATTTCTATCAATTTAAGAACATTAATGTTGTACATGTACGTATTATGTACTAAGAAGTTTCTAGTAAATAAGTTCTGGCCTTCTTTGTCGTCGAACAATGTTATTCAGCATATCTGAATGATCTTGTATCTGCTACACCTAAAATAGGCAGGCATTAGTCCGGCTATCTGCTATTCATCATTAATGGTAATTAGATTGCAAGTATGTATTATTCCATCATTAATACTTATTGTTTATTTGTCGTTAAAACGCTGATCAACGCAGTAGAAAGTTTTACCGCGCAATGTTTGCCGTGACAGCTTCGCACAGTCAATGTTAGTGCGCATTATAAAAAAATCCGTAAAACGCCATAGAGGCACAGATAATTAGCGGTTGAATTGCAGAGACATCTCAGAGAACGCCATACAATATTCTCTTGCGATTGTTTGGAGCATGATCTCAGTGCGTGCTTTGATCGTTTTTTTTTTGCGATGCTTAGGCATTGTTTACGATCATGGCGCTACCCTCCACATTCCAACATCAGCAAAATAGAAAAGGAAACATAGGAAACCGCTTTTGTTTTTAAAAATTTTTAACTCATCATTTCGTACAAACATGTATCATGTGCTAGTTCTCAGCGTTCTTGCTCAGTTATAGCCGCATCTGCATCCTTAACCCAACCTAACTGCGCCAATAACAGAAAGGTATATGACAGCGAGTTTGTTTGGAGCATGATCCCAGTGCGTGCTTTGATCGTTTATTTGCGATGCTGAGGCATTGCTTGCGATCGTGGCGCTACCCTCCACATTCCTATCTTTTTTTAGGACACCACGAGATCGCCGCCGTGGAGTGACCGGAGCATTGAATAAATCAAATAATAATAATAATAAAAAAAAAAAAAAACAACAACAACAACAATTAAAAGACAGCAAAATAAAAAAGGAAACATAAGAAACCGCTGTTGTTTTTAAAAATTGTTTAATCATCATTTCGTACAAACATGTAACCATGTAACAAACACAAGTATATTTTACGCAAGTTCTCTTATAACATTTTCATCGTTTAAGTACGAGTGATATTGTATCAAAGCATAGCATGTTATTCTATATAAAGTTGTATTCGGACCATGAAGAAATGTGGTTTTGTTATAATTCGAGGTCATGAGGTTCTTTGATTCATTATAGATCGAGAGATGTAACGAAACAAAGTATATTTGTGTATCTTCACATGTTTGACGTCATCATTAATTTCCGTTCTTGCAGCGTGAAACCGAGCTCGACTAGGAGAATTTCCGTAGTGGTTATAGTATTGTTAAAGTTCAATGAATCCAGATATAAAAGAGATGATGCACTTTGATTGAAATCAATAATAAAATTCATTATGGAACAAAGAATAACATTCCGATCCGAAAGACAAAGTTAAAAAGTAAACCAGGTAGCAAACATATTAAGGCCTGAATGTCACTATGTATTATCTAGGGTCATAGTTCAGCAGTGGTATGTTAACATAGCTTTTCGATGAAAACTAATATCTCCATTTTTCTTTGTGATCGTCTTTGTCTTAATTCTCACTTTTACCATCATTATTCTCTTTGCAATTGGTATCTTCATTTTCAATTTTAATCTCGACAACACAATTAGTAGTCGGGTAAACCGGTAAATTTAACTCATATTTCTGTTCAAGCGTTTTTGGTACAAAACGTCCTCCGAGATAGTGGTGCTTGCCTTTGAATAACTTCGCACACATTTTAGGAGCGGTAAGGGAGATAAGCATCTCTGGTTTCAGTCCATTTTCATCACCTGTCTCAACATCCCATCCTGAAATAATTGTAGTAGTAGTAGTAATAATAATTGCACCTACGCTGTATATTATTGAAATCAAATCAATGTGAGTGTACCTCAAACGCAATATATGATTATCTTCCACGGATGCCTACATAAAATGCGCGTTAAAATACAAAAGGTGTTCGTGTGTTCGAAATTTAAATACATTGACTGATTTTACAGTAATATTTCTGTTTTATTCTTGTTATTGGGTGTACGCATATTTCTCATTTGTTATATTCGTCTGTCACATGAAAATATATCGCTCCAATTGAATATTAATCAGCGTGATGTTAAAATAATATTATTCACTAATATTTGATTCATAGTTTTGTTATAGTAATATTATTTCACTAATATTTGATTCATAGTTTTGTTATAGTAATATTATTTCACTAATATTTGATTCATAGTTTTGTTATAGTTATATTATTTCACTAATATTTAATTCATAGTTTTGTTATAGTGATATTATTTCACTAATATTTGATTCAAAGTTCAACAGTGGGCAAATGAATAATCCACACCAATCAAGAAAATTAGCCTACAATTTAACTGTTTATGCGATAATCCATTTATTTCTTTCTTTATGGGATTAAAAATGGATCAATAATATTTTATGAAAAATTTGAAATAGATAATTAGATTACCAGATGGAATATCTATACTGCAAATAGGTGTTTCGATTTTCTTTAACGTTTCCATAACAGATTCAAATTCTGTTCTAACAGGACCTGCAATGAAATAGAAAATAAAAATATTATCATAATTATATAAATAAACTTTTCCTTTCATAGTACATTTTTCTGTTAACTTCTGATCCTAATTTAATATACTTATTGTTAGATTGTTTGTAAGATTTCTTTCCTTCTTAATTGAACAAGCTGGTTTTCAAAGAAAGGAATATGGCACATTCAGTCAGTGCTAAGGAAATAATTATGTACCTATACCTGATAATACAGTACACTTAAGGTTTGAATCAGTCGTAAATATTTGCGTCTTTTCCGATGTATTTCCTGATTTCCTTTCAGAGAAAAAAAAACCCTGATAAGTCAGTTAGAAATAGAAATACATGTACATCACATTACCTTTAAAGCCTAATCCAAGCAATGCATCAACAACAAAGTTATATGAGTCTGTAATTAAATGTGGTTCAGACGGGAAAAATGATAAAACAGGCATGTCTAAGCTTTCACACTGTTTAAACAGACTGTCAAACGAAGGATTATTTGGTCTCTTCGGATAGAATATTGTCGGCTTATATCCCTGAAAAAGAAACAGTGATATAATATAAATTCCTCACATGATTATCTCCCTTGGCAGATTTCACAGACGTCACATGATGATGAAAGTCTCGCGACGTAACATGGAAAGTCAAGTGTAAATATCGACCGTTACATAGTCATTTTTCTCTTTCTGTTTTATTTTTAACTTTTCATACCTAATGTACGTTCGTTAAAGTTTATCAAAAATTATCAAAGTTATACAAATTATGAAAAATAAATTCAAAAGCTAAAAAGATATAAAATAACAAAATATTTTTTAATGTGCGTGGTGGCAGAGATCTCTGTACTGATAAAGGAAGATCACTGCGTAGGAGATTGAGTGATAATGACAATACATGTATCAACCAATGTTACAGTACTATTCTTTCTCACTTTTGTGTTATTAATTGTTCTTTCTGGTAATTGTTTGCCGTTCTTTGTATTTTTGTTTCCTCTTTAATAGTTAAAAAGGTTTACAGTCAATTTAAATCATTAAGAGACAGAGCAAAATTAAATAAAACTGGATAAAGTTGAATAATCTCAGCTTTTTTAAATAAGATTTACTGATGCGAACATCCCAAAAGGAAGAAAATATAAAGAAGAATTACTACGTACAAACATTTTCAGATGTCTGGCGCAAACAAGTCCGTCTCCACCATTATGTCCTGGTCCACAACAAACAAGAACAGCATGGTTGTCCTTTGTCATCTGTTCTACTGGATAACACTTAGAAATACACAAAAATGTTGTCAGGAACTAACGTATACAAGCTTAATTTCAACACCCATTAATATTTTGAAGATTATATCATCTGTTTGACCTTGGACAGAAAGAGTATATTTTCTGTCCCAGGTTTGACCAAAAGTAATTGAAAACCGTTTCTGTAGGTTTTGCTTAACAATTGTAAAAGACGTAACACTTTGAGTTACATTACACAAAGCTATGTAGTGCGAAACAAAAAGGCTAAATAATGTTTGAAAAAAATGCTGAAAATTGTATAAATGAATCTCTAATCGAATATGAAAACGTTTGAGATAAGTTTCCACTTTCTTAATCCCAAATGTTATTTAACTACAGATTATAACGTCACGTTTTATATGACAAAAATGACAAGAAACGCGGCCGTTATAACATCGTAAGACATATCTGGCGTTCTACGCAATGTGTGATGCATACATGAGTTAAGCTGGATTGTATGGTGGCTGAGTCGTGCCATTTCGTGTCTTTGCCCATCAAAAATTGAAGGCGAGGACATTAAGGCACGGTTAATAAATCTAAAATTATAAAAATTGGAAAATAAACTCATAGATATTTAAACGAAAAGTTTACTTACATTGGCAATAGCAACGGCACAACTTAATCCCGACAATTCCATAAGTTCTTCGTTGCTAAAGGCATACTCCGTGATTAGTTCTTGATGTATTTCTTGTGCTTCTTTTTGACTGAAATTATAAGACAATGCAATGCAATAAATTAGTAACTAAAGGGCAAGGAAGAATATGATTTTAGTAAATGATAAAAACTGCAGTAGCAACAGCAACAGCAAGCCTGCACCGCGACAGTCCGATAAGTTGATAAACGCTAGAAACATAGACTGTGAAGATATTTTTCTGATTGCTATCGTGAATCATCAGTGACTGAAAATGAAAGAAACAATTTAAAGTGACTGTTCTTAAAAGTTTAAGTACTGTATCCTTTTTTTCACATATTATAAAGTAAAATCAATGCACTGTCGGCGTTTGAACCACGTGACGACCCAATAGGAAATATTTATCAATTCAGCCTCGTTTTCACACCCAATATAGCCTCGTTTTCATTTTCATACTTTCTAACTTGTCTATATCAAATGCATATCGTACTCAATATATGTCATTATACACTGTTGAGAACAATATTATTCTATTGGACTCATACATAGCTGCAAAACCAATGTCAGACTCCGTTAGCGCGTAGTCTAATATAAATTTTTGTTGAATATATCAAGTTTTATCACCTAATATTATCACATACAAACCACAACGCAGGTGATTATTTAACCCTTTAATCAAAAGCAATATAAACACTTATGTTCTCACAATGTAATGCGAAGTCTCTAGCGTTTTTAAGAGGATATTGAATGGATGTAAGTTTACTAAATGCCCAAAGTAATGTCGTAGAAGATCTTAAAAGTAAGAAGTTTGTTGTTATATTTTATTTGTAGTTAATATTGTTGTATTTTCCTGAGGTATTAGGTATTACTTAGGTTACAAAAGACTTGATAATTTCGTCTTATGATTTTATCAGAGTAACAACGTTTAACTTCAGGCACGTATTTCAATATTGATCACAGATCAGACAAAACATATTTCATTATTGAAGTGTATTTAGCCGCCTTTTACTAAATTAGATGGCATTTACTTGTTGCATAACTTCTGATTGGTGCCTGCAGGGTTTTAGATAATAACCAGCAGCAACATTACTGTTTGACGCTGTCTTTTTCTCGGTTTGTTTTGTATTTGTTTGTTTTGTATTGTTTTTTCTTCTTCATTTTTATGAACGGAAAATACAAGTATTGTACCTTGTCTGTAAAGAATGGAATATCTTTACATAATAACTTTCCATTATCTCTCATGAATAGATCTACTCGAGCTGACCCTGCATTTTACCGCTATTGCTATCCAGGGATATTCCCATTTTCTAGATTTTTTCCAGGTTTCTCGGCAAAACAAGTGTCATGGACAAACTAGTTCTTAAACAAAGCATACATTTGACAGGATCAGACATGTCTGTCAGAAACTAAGCTTTTATACACAAGTTGATGACATTATAATTACTTATAGTCCAAATGAACAGCTCATGAATGAAAGGTTTGAGAATTGGTTGGGTGTGAGATAAGGTACTTCTACCGTACATGTGGCATGTATACTTCCTGTACAAAAAAGCAACATTGGTTTGAAATCCATCATTGTAGATTTATTATAATTTATAACAAGTTCTGAGGATGTTTTGGTTAAAAATTATCTTTTTAAAGAATCAATTGTTTAAATTCACACATGGACAGCTGTTTTATTATAAATAAAATATTTGTTACATTTTTTTCTAGTAAATATGGGAAAATTTAATATTAAAAATATAAATATCAATGATTCTCGTTCGAAGACTTAAAAAAAATGTTGCTTTCTTTTATCGATTATAAGCCTCAAACTCTGTTGTCTTTATTGACTCAAAATAAATGCGAGACAATTTCCTTGAAATTTGTTTCTCAACAACACAATACATTAAGAGATCATAAAATTAGCTTTACAAGTATTAACACGTCCATTAATTTCTCGTAAAACGTCGCATTTCCTATCACATTTCATGTCATCTAAATATTGAGAAACGTTCCATTTATCAAACAAGCAAATTAAATTGCTGTCAACTCACCGCTTTCTACGTGATTGAATGGAGAATATTGACAGAATTTAGAATTAAACATTCCTTTGACGCTCTGCAGTTTATGACATTGATTTAGCATTATGTGACAGTTGTTTTAAGCCAATGATAAATATGAATATTTTCCTTTACAATTCTTCTTTTTACAACTTTCTTTGGTTCTTATTGTAACCCCTTACAACGTTACTATTTGACCCTTGACCTAGTTACAATTTGCAATCCCAAATATATGTTCAGAATGTGTAGTTATTCACCTGGGGTTTGCTTATTTTTTATTTATTTATTTATCTATTCATTCAGTATTTGTAGAGTTATTGCCCTTGCAATAATGTGTCTGGCATTACTCAAAAAAATTTCAACATGTGTCTGGCATTACTCAAAACATCTTTGACAAAGAGTCATGAAACTTTACAGGACTGTCGATCAGCGTGTGTCGTAGTGCATTTTGGTGATTTGCTTGTTTGAAATTTATTTTAAGCATACTTTGAAATATGAAATTGAGATTTGAAATTTGTAATGAGGAGGAAAAAATCAAGATGTCAACATATGAAAATTGGATGTCGTTTTGTATGCCCCAACAACATAGGGGTAGGGGGAGTCACGTAGAATTTCCTTTGTCTGAACCTTTGTCATACTGTCCTGGAGTATGTCAATAGACTGACAAAGGGGAATGAAGGGCATCCGTGTCCTATGGACATATTTCTAGTATGGCTTGCATCCTCAAAGGACAACAAAATATTGAAGAAGGGTTTAGGATTTCCACTCCGTATATTAAATACCATTTACAGGCTGTACGATCATAAAGATAATACGAAGTGAAATTGTTCTATTTTTTTGTGTTTTATGCCAAACGGTCAAGGTCACAGTGATATAAAACGTAAAAAAACGGTTCTCTAAAAACTAGAGAAACATTTTAGCAAATCATATGCTGGCCACTTAATTAAAATTCCTATACTTTCGGGCGTGCGTGCTAACAGCTAAACGTAAAAAACTGTTTCTGTTTATTTACTGGGTGACTTTTTGACCAATATACTTCATACAAAACTGCATTTGATCATTGTTTTATTACGTGGATGACTTTAATCAGTTTTGAATGTGGATGCTTAAAGGTCAAGGTCATATTTAGTCTAACGCTATTAATATTCACGTCCTAGAGCAATAGATCAATTTAAACCATTGCTATTTTTACCCGGATGGTATATGTGATCGTCACAGTTCCCGCTCATAACAAGAGGTTTATGTGCATGTCAGTAATTATTTATTATATTGTGTAATCATGCACTTGATTGCTCAGCATGCTTATTAATAAAAGAGTGGTGTGAAACGTGTTAAAACCTTTCAAATGTATAAACAGAATTATACAGTACTGGTATATATGAAAATTAATAAAAACAAGAGGTGACATTTCAATTGCATGAATTCTCGATTTCATCTTGGAGAATTGTCAATTTAACCTCACGTTTTCAACATACATTATTCACGAGTTCACGATTTCAATTTCATGAATTCACGATTCCAAGCTGAAATTGTTAATTCGTGAAAATGAAATCGTGAACTCGTGAAGATGAAATTTCGAATTTGTGAAGTTGAAATAGTGCATTCATGAAGTTGAAATCGTGAATTGGTGAAGTAAAATTCGTAAACTGGTTAAGTTGAAATCGTAAATTCGTGAAGTTAAATTCGTGAATTCATGAAGATGAAATTGTGAATTTATAAAGTGATTTAATGAAAATGAACTCAATTATTCAAGAAATGTAAATGTCACCACTGTTCTTTTGTAGATAATACACTCAATTGTTATTGTACATAAGATAAAGGTATCGATTTGTTCACGTGACATTGGATAACCCATTAAAATCCTATTAATAAGTGATTACATTATTGTTTGTCTAGCCGGCTGTATTTCCATAAGAATATACTTGTTATGTTCTCAGACAAATAGCACCTAATATGTTAATTCTTTTGGGAGCATTTTGCTTCAGTATCCTGGACTGAGCATTGATGCATATATTAAATGTATTTAAATAAATAAAATATTCAATTATAATGATTAAGTGCGCTTTCGTTTATGTTGCTAGAGGTTGTCATGCTCAGATTAACGCTAATATAGTTAATAGGAACAACTTGTTATTCAAAATAATAAGTAAAATGATTGTAAAGCTACTATCAGGACAACACGAAGATTAAAATCTATGAGTAAAGCAAAGTCTAATTTTGCATTAGACGTATCGCATAAAACGATGCTGTTGCCGCGGTTCAAACTTGGTTGTCACACTCATATATACGACATCCGGATAGAACGATATAAATTCGGAGGTCCACTGAATATCGTTATAAGCAAAGATTACTGTATAACACAGAAGGTCAAAATGTAGACTGTGCAATATATTCAGTTTCTGAATCAGTTTTTGTTACGTTCAGTTATTATTTATTGTTAACGTTTTGACATCAGTCGAGTCGACTAAAATTAACTATAAATATTTCGAAATTAAATAAGAAACTGCAATCTATGTTTAATACTTTAAAAGATTAAGATAATTAATGTTGTAATTGCTTCTCTAAACGGAACATGTTGCCTGTATTGCCTATATTAATAATATCACTCTCGCTATTAAAGTATAGGCACCATCGAATTCATCTTATACACATTTGTGTGAACAAATCAATCGGAATGTATCTTAAATATATTTGGGTTGCTTCAAGGCATATTAAGCCTCAGAAATCTATAACATTTAAATACTTTAGATATGTCAAACATTTGTTAAATAATGTTTTAATAATGGCTTTAGAGTATTTAAGATGTAACAAAAAAGTGAATGTATATGGCAAACCAGTTTTTTTTCAGAAACGATGTTAAGATATCAAAATAAAAAGTGTTTAGAAATAAAATTGATTGTCTTTGGTGATTGGAAGTGTTTAGTGTTTGGTTAAAGTAATATAAAAACGCAACGCTCTAGCAATACAACATAATTAGCTTACTTCACTATTTGGCATTGTATTGTCTACTTTTAGTTTATAATTATTAAATTGTCAGCTTATTACCTAAAGATGGATGTGATTGGAATATATTTTACCATAGTTATCTCTATAGGCTTACTTAACTTTAGAATAAGTACAGGTGCACAATATATTTTTTCTAAAAACTTTGGCTTAAAACACTCTAATTGCCGATCGAGTTCTCAGTTGAAAATTTAAAGTATTATTCAAACACATTCGATCATGACATTCTAGTGTGAATTGAATTAATCTAAAGAAAATCAAAACACATTATCGATTATTGTGTTGAAAAGTAATTTACAATGACTGAATGCTGCAAATATCGTTTTCTTCTAAAATGGGTTCTATATGATAAACAAGCATTTTAAACTTTTTCAACTCTCTGCGTTCAATGTGAATGGATTAGAAATATTAACAAAACTAAGCATTCTTTTGATGCATTGATTGTTGTTTTGAATTTATAACTACAATGTATATCAATGACTATAATTTTTTAAAACTCAAGAATTGTCAGATATACCTCCTCTCCTTAAGAATGTCAAAACACTTTCTACGCTTAATATCTTTTCCACCTTTTAATCTGGACAACATCATAAAGATTTATAGGGAAAGTTTCAAAGCAAGTGCAGACTGAATAGCAAACATTACAGACCAGATGACACACAAGTTATAGTTTTGTAATAACGATATTATAGCTGCATTCTAAACATGTCAGCATGTAAAATAACTTTAAAGACATAAACAGATGTAATCTATTTGTTCTGTTACAAAAAGCTTTGTTAATTTCCTTCAATGTAATGAATCATTTGTCTCACATAAAATTTTGATCCGACTGTGATAAAATGCATAGGAAACGATTTATAACATTATCAAATCTGATCCGTTTAATCAACCCGACGAAGAGATCTAGAAAATAGCATATAGATCTTAAAACCGACTTTTGGGGCAAACAAATGTTTTTTTGAAAGAAAATTTCCCAATTAAAAAGGGGGGAAAAATTCTTTGGGTCAATACACGCTTCATTTCTCATAAAACCCTCTTTTTTTTTAAATGGGATCAGTTTGATTTTTGGCCGATACCTCGGTAAATTTTTTACCATTTGTTACCGCTTTAAAACCACCATTTACTGTTTGACCAAAACAAACAAAGGGAATTACCTCATCTGGGGAACTGTTATGCTTTAAGGCCCAATTTTCAAAACCCGCCTTTCCACTTTGAACTAAATAGGATTTCTCCCAAATCACTTAAAGGTCAACCATTTTTTAGGAAAAAACCCTGTTGGTAAAAACGTCAAAAAAAAACAGTGTATTGAAAAAAAAAAAAATTTTTTTCAGTAAAAAATTACATTAAGTTCGCGCTTTACCCATAGGTCTCTAACGTTATACTTATGATAAGTACCGCTGTTAAATGAAATGACCCTATGTTGTTTGGGCAAAATCTTTAACGTCAAAGTGAAGAATTGAACGTGAAATTTATTAAAAAGAGTCTCTACTAAATAACAAAGAGAAGCACTTTAACAAATTCTATTTAAATCAAACATGAATGGTCATCTTTATTAATTTCAAACCATAGTTTAATTCCTGGATCACAAGTCACCCCAGTGACTATGAAGGTTAAAAACCCTGTTCTGCTTTTGAACGTCTGTTACTCAAAAAAGTGTTAGTACAATTTTAGAAAAATTGAAAGCTGTGGTTTCACAATTTAGGGATCTAAGTTAAAAAAGCAAAAAATAGGATTCATCTACTCTTTTAATAAGAATATCATTCGTCATTTGGTCTAAATGTTTTAAGTTCTTAAATAAATACGCCTATTTAATTTTTTTTAGCCAATGGTATCTATACAATAATAAAAACGTTAATGGAATCAAACATTGCATTAATAATACATGCAAAACAGTGATCAATTAATTAAAGAAGTGATATTAAATTTAAAAATAAAATTTAAAACAGTATACATAATGAATAAGATATTATAATCATAAAACAACTATATATGTTTTAAGTTTAGAAGCAGAATCATACCTTATATATTTTATCTTTTGTTGCTGTACTTCCTCAATTTTGTTTGCATGTCCGTCATGTTTTTGTTTATCCTTCTTATGACTTCCTTTTTTTTGGGAAATGAAATTTTGTTCACGATATCCTATCCATTTTTTATTAGTATTTTCTACTATATGGACTATTTGTTTGTTTCATTTGTTTGTTCATTGGGGGGACGATGTAAGTTTTTGACAAATTTTTTTTTTAAGCAAACACAGACGACGAAAAAATTTATGCAAATAAGGGGAAATTTTGTCACTTTTTCCCAAAATTTTTCTTGAATGCATTAAAAATTGTTTGCTTAACACAAAAGACGAAAAAATAAATTATTATCTCAAACAATTTAAAATTCTTACAAAATTTTAAATACATTTTTTCTTCAGTTGCAAAAATAACTAAACTAAATGATGAATTTTTAAAAACATGAAAGAAAATTGAAAATTTTTAATTCACTTTTTTTTTAAAAAAGACCCCCCGGATTAAAACATTTTAAACAAAAGCATCAAATCCAGCTGTTTGCAAGAAACCAGTCAATAACACGCACATTTATGCTTAAATATCCTTATCGTTATTTCCTCTGATAACAACATAGAACTGTGAACATCTCTTCGTTACTCTGTGAACATCTCTTCCTAACTCTGCAACAAAATATGGCTATACTTTCTGTATTGTATTGGCAAATTCCGATTGTCATAACAGTGTTGTGAGAAACATAAAATCACACCGCTAAAACAACTCTTACATATTCCTATTTAAGCATCTTTGTTATTTGATTTAATATATACTATAATTTCATTAAATTGATAAAGAAACACTAGTAAATGTTTATTATACTCTCCTGTGCATCGGTCGAATGTTGTTTCACTATCGCTTAAGCAACGGAAGTGTTTTCATTGAGCTGCGAAGGAAGCGTAATATGTTTACTACAATCGCAATATTTCGCATACTATTTTAAAATTGGTGTGTATTTTGGAAGACAAAAGTCAATCAAAAAACTCTAAAACTGCATTTTTATCAGATCTCTACATGATGTTTGAAGTACAAAGTTGCAAAAAGAAACAGATGGCAAAACAAACAGCATGTTAGGAACTTGAACCCGTTACCACTTGCATACCATTTATTTTGTTACCCTATTAACTGAGTTTCTTAGTCTTTCTTAGTTTCTGCCCTTATTAGTAAACAGTTCTATACCGGATAATATCATCCATCGAAAAACGATTTATTCGATTAATGATATTAAACAATTGTTCAAAAAAGGAAGCTTTTAATCGTTCCATAAAGACGTTTCAAATTAATTTTGAAAATAAAAATTTAATATGTATTCTAAAGAATGTATATCTTAAAATGGTGCTAGAGATAGCAATAGTTCAGTTTAATAATTCATAGCATTGACAATCGAATAATCAATGTTCAAATGGAAGATACGTTAGAATTTCGGGATTTTCAAACTCGGGACTTTAAATGGAGAATCTTTTAACAAAAAAATGTTGTGACCAAACGCACAAGAATCGTTTTATCCAAACTCATCATCAAAGATGTATTATAATGTTGTATGCTCCTAAGATATTCTAATATTCATTTAGACCAATATAAAGACGAGAAGACAGGCAACCACATTGCAATTAGTAATCGTACAATTTATGCAAGTAATGAATTGGAATCAATATAAGACTTTTAACTCTTTACCACATGAGCATATTGTGCAAAAATGGCCGTTTTCATCTATTACAAGTTCAAAAGTGCTATGAAACTGCTATGAAACTATGAAAAATGGTTCAGTACTTCAGTATTTTCTGTTACCATGGCAACGAAGAATGTCTCAAAATTGCCAAAATACACTATTTTGCATTTTTTTCCCATCAAAACTGATTTCAAAGTGTTGCAATTTATCAATGGATTGAGATTGAGAAAAAGGCTTTTCAGCGTTGGTTACACTTTAACTAACGATCGAATGAGCCATTTTTACTGTACTTGGTCCCAAAATTTTCTTGTCGGATGTGCATGAGGGGGCCTGCCCCAAACAAACCCAAGTAAGGGAAAAATGATATTTTTTAAAAACATTTTTCAAAAAAAAGTTTTGGGCCCAAAAACAGGATTTTTTATTTTTTTGGGGAAAATAAAAAGGGGGATTTTTTAAATGTTGTTTTTTGGCCAAAATGAGGTAAAAGGTTAAAATTGATTTTAAAAAATTTTGAAAACTATTAAATGGGAGTTTAAAGAAAAGGAAAAAGGGTAAAAAAAAAAATTTTATGTAAATTTCCCCAGGGAATCAATTAAATTGAAAATAATTTATCAAAAATGTTTTAAAATAAAAAAAATTTTTGTCTCTAAATATTTAAAAAATAATTTTGAATAAAAATCTTTAAGAAAAATATCTTCAAAAATCCCAATTAAAAGGTTTCAAAAAAAATCTTGCTTTTGGATCTTGATCAATAAATGATTGAAGGATTTTGACTTTGTTTTTTAAAATGTTTTTGAAATGTCAAAAAATTGTAAACTAAACCTCTACAACATTTTTATTTCCTTAGGGAAAACCTTTTTCCCCCCCAAACAAGGGGTTTTAGAAAAAAAAAAGATGAAAACGGGCTTTTAAAAGAACTATTTAAGTAGAAAAAGGTTTCCTGAAAAACTTTGTTGGATTTTAAATACAGTCCAAACAATATTTTTTAAATTAGCTGAGAGGTTTTAAATTTCTTTTAAAAATTAAAATGTGTAAAATTGTTTTTTATACAGACAAGAATCGATTAAACACAGTGAGATTATAGTTGCCTAATGTTTCTGTATTAAAAAATTGTGAATAACAAAAATTTTGTTGCTTTTTTATTTTTTTATTTTTTTTTTTTTTTTTTTTTTTTTTTGTTATTTATTATAAGGGAATTTTTGCTGTAAACTCCTCTCTTTGGATCCCATGTTTAAATCCTTATTTTTACAGAATCTATTGTCAATTTCTCGATTTATAACATATACATTATGTTTAAATAGACGGTCCCAATTTCATTTAAAGCCTATGAGTTGAAAATATAGAGTAATTTGATTATAAGGGGTTTGACAGTCATTAAATTTTATACGAAAAAATGACAAATATTCTTGGGGAAAACTGAAAGGGAATAGAAAACCCTAACCCATAAAAAAATGACAAAAATTTAAGTCTTGAAAAATTCATATCAAATGCCTATCTGTACATAAAAATTTATTAATTCTCTGCAGAAAAGACGTCATTTAACAAGGATTTAAACAAATTTCCCTTCAATTAATCTCATACTACAGTTAACTTTTAAGAAATATTACACCCTTTCAATATTAAAAAAAAGAAAGCAAAAGGAAATAAAGGGATTTTTTTACAATATTTAACTAATCGCTGAAAAAGATTGATTGATATAAAACAATTAGCCAATTAAAATAACCCGGTGGGGAAAAATTACCAAAATAGGGGAAAATGGGTTATGTGTAAAAAATTTTTAAAAAGTTTCCCCATGAAAATTTTAAATGAAATAAAATCACGAAAAAAAAAATTATGCAATACCACATATAAAAAGCCCAAAAATTGTCAAAAGTATATATTGGCTGGAATGGGTAAATTTTCAAAAATGTTTTTTATTTTTTAAAATATCAAAAAGCAAAAAAAGTTCAAAAATTGTATATATAAACATTGAACTGCATTTTAACCAACTTCATTGGGTTATATGCTATTTTCAAAGCTGAAAAAAGAAAGTAAAATTTCATAGTATAAAGACATTAAAAAAGTAATAAATACATAGGTATTTGTTTATAATCAATACCTTTAAGAAAATAATTTAACTAAATACATTGTAAATTTAATATTAGTTGAAAAAACATTTTTTTAAACCCAACTGCTCTGTTTTGCACATAAAGTAAGCAAAATTGTTTTGAAAAAAAACCAACTTCAAAAAATATTCTAGAATCCTAGTTAAAAAGTGGAGAAAAGAGCTGACCCTACTACAGCTATACCCTGTGATTTCTTGCAACATTTGCCCACCTAAATCTCTTAATTACATAAAATAAGTCTAGACAGTTTCCTGGGCAGTTCCCTTTAATTGTTTTTTCTTGTACACCGAGTAGTTTAACAAATAACATGAACCCGCTCTTAATTTCTCGCAATATGTCCATTTCCTAATCTTAAAAATTTCGTAGAAAGATCGAAAAAATTCCAATATTATAATTCCCCTTTTCCGTCAATTTTTCTTAATACAAAATTTAACCAAGTTATTTTTTAAAAAATATGTTGTGGGAAATTCTTATTTTTTTCCCTTATCTTTAAAAAATTTAGAATTGGACAGGTCTGGATCTATGCATTAAGAAGCTTTCAAGTAAAAGGGCCATTTAAACTTTTTACAACTGAATTAAAAAAAATTATTTGTGCATTAATTCACTTATTAAACGGGGGAAAATCATAATACCGGTATGTTTTTTTTCCGACCCAACTTACAGGGTTTTTTTTTAGACATTTTAAAACACTTTTGTTCTCTTGACATGTGCAATAACTTGGGTAAAACAACAAAAATCAACAATACATTCTGTCCTAGGCAATCAACATTAGCTCAACATTCGATTTTAATAATAATCAAAAAATTTTCATAGTAATGTTGAGCTAGAAATCAAAATCAGCTAAATTGAAAATTTAGAAACAAACCCTTACCAACATTTACCAATAAATTTAAACCTTTGGAGAAAAAAACCAAAGGCTTTAAATTTTTTTCCCCTGAAATAAATTCCCCCAAATTATCCTTAAAAAAAAATTTTTAAAGTATTTCTGAAAATCCAAAAATGAATCAGAAATTTTTATGTCAGGCAATCAACCAAATCCCTAAAATGGGTCGGGCTTTAAATTAAAGTTAGGGTCATAAAATCAGCAGACCAAAAATCGATAAAAAAAATTCAACTCAACATTCGACTTTTAAAAAATCAAAGATTTTAAAATGTTTAGGCAAAACTAAGCATTTTTTCAGGAGTAAAAATAATTGTAAAATTTGAAAATGAAAACAAATGGTTAGCTAGACAAAATTCCGCAGAATGTTTTCTTTTCGAGCTAACAATCGACATTCCCGCTCAACATTTCGATCTATAATAATGAACGAGGTTTTTCCCTTTTAAAGTGAAA